>NC_090703.1:11021309-11322954 GCF_040954835.1 Lepisosteus oculatus | reverse complement strand
CGGGAGGAGTTTGTGCACTGGGTGGAGATGCTCCCTGACACGCAGACTCCATCCTGGCTGGGGCTGCCAAGCAACGCTGAGAAGGTCCTCCTCACAACACAGGGTAAAAGGCTTCTCTAACGCTTTTCACGATTTACAGATTGGCAAGAGGTTGACAAAAAGGGGTTCCGTCTCTGCTGAGCTCTTGAAAGCTTTCGCTCTCCCGTGTGTATTCCTCCATTATAACATCTCTTGTGGTTTTTCCTCCTCTTTCTAACTCATCTTGTTTTTACAGACCACTTCCTCTAGACAGTTTGTCGCAATGTGTCATTTTTCCCTCTGCTTCTGACAGAACATCCTTGAGCATGTGTACAATTGAGAAAGTAGTGAGGTTACACAGTACCATCTCCAATCTGCTTCATTCTCATACACCATTCATCTTTCAGTTTGTGGCAGTCTCAAGGAACAGTATATATCTTGATGAAGACCGCGGTCCATCCAGAATGATTAGTCAGCAAGCTTACTTTGCAAAGTTGTTCCTGCTGTTAGAAACCTGTCAGTTGAAGAGCTGGTCTGGTATCCCCACAGCGCTTCACCTGACCCACCAGTCCTGTGGCTGCTTCGCAAACGTGCACATGTGAACACATCTGTTCTGTTCCTAGCTGTTTCATTACAATAAGGGTCTTCTCATCCTCCAGCAACTGTTCACTTTCACTGCATTTTACTAACCATCATGTCACCAGCACTGTTTTCCCAAGCTACTCAAGTTTTTGTCATTTGCTTTTTTTCTGCTTTCAGTCTTTCATTTGCTTGTTGCAGAATTTTTTTTAGTTTCTGTGTATGTTTTAGAGTTAAAAATGCATGATCATGTTGGCAGCAACTTTGTGAAATAGTCAAGACTTGTTTCTGCACTTAAGAGAAATCACTGGGTTTGAATTGGTACATTGTGAAACTGGTGTAAGAATTTGGAGCCAGTCAGAAGTTGCAGAAAGCCCTGTAGAGTGCTTTTTTCTTTCATTTTTTGCCAAGACGGTTATCATTTTTTTATTAGTGTAATGCATTGGTGTGCTTCAATTTTGTTTTACTTCCCTGCCTTACCCCCCTCCCTCCAACCTGCTGCCCATACTGCTGGGGCTCAGGCATTGACATGATGGGCAAGATGCTGAAAATGCAGATGCTGGAGGATGAGGATGACCTCGCCTATGAGACGGAGAAGAAGCAGCGCACGAGCTCCACGTCCGACGGGCAGCCCGCGTGGATGAGGACCCTGCACACCACTGCCTGCAACTGGCTGCAGCTCATCCCCCAGTCTGTCAACCCTCTCAAACGCACTGTCGAGAACATCAAGGTGAGGCTCCTCCATGTGGCTCGGATCCTCTCTCAGCAACCAGGGACTCTCCAGACCAGCCTCTTTTCCACCTCTCTTATCTTGTCGTAGGGGCCAATTCAAAGACGTAATTTTAGCTCTTATGTGGACATCTCAAAGTATAGACTAACCTACAAGGCTCTGAATAGTGGAGTGAATTTATAAGACCACAGTGCATGTGTGCTTCTGTGTTGGAGTGGGCTGCCAGTGGTTTAAGTGTTGCTGCTGTAGCTATGAACTGATGTCCTTTTGGCCCGGCAGGACCCCCTGTTCCGCTTCTTTGAGAGGGAGGTGAAGATGGGCGCGCGACTGCTCCAGGATGTGCGCCAGGACCTGGCAGATGTGGTGCAGGTGTGCGAGGGCAAAAAGAAGCAGACCAACTACCTGCGCACGCTCATCAACGACCTGGTCAAGGGTAGGTTCCTGAGCAAAACCCCAGGGCCCTTATCTTGTCCTGTTTAGCTGAAATACCTTAGGAATCACCGTCTTTGTTTTATTACCCACCCAGCACACCTGCTTATTTAATGAATGTATTTTTGAATGTCGTTGCTTTTTAACACCTAGAAGTGATAACACAAGGCGTACGCGAGTCTGACATTACACTAACTCATTCTGTATGAATCCTAGGTGACTTAGGCAATGTAGCTGCCATCTCTGACAGACTCTTTTGTTTTCCAGGCATCCTGCCTCACAGCTGGTCTCGCTACACAGTCCCAGCCTCCATGACTGTAATCCAGTGGGTGGCTGATTTCAGCGATCGGGTGAAGCAGCTGCAGTTGATCTCCCAGGGAGCAGCCAGCGGAGGAGCAAAGGAGCTGAAGGTACTGCTTCCTGTGAATGGAAAATCCTTTAGATCTCACCTGCAGCTAATTGCATTGCTACACAATGCGTTGCATAATGTTTTTTACTTGATGCATCTCTAATCAAAGAGCATCTTCTTCTGTTTCAGACTTTTTTTAATTATGCTGCTAGTCAGCCTTCTTTACTTTGTTTTTATCATTTGTGTTTTTCCAGAATATCCATGTTTGTCTGGGAAGCCTGTTTGTTCCAGAGGCCTACATTACAGCCACACGTCAGTACGTGGCTCAAGCCAACAGCTGGTCCCTGGAGGAGCTGTGTCTGGAGGTCAATGTCACCACGTCCCAGGGTGCCGCCCTCGATGCCTGCAGCTTTGGCATCAAAGGTCAGTTTGAGGTCCTGCAGCTGTGGCAGCTTGGCTCGTCAACAGCATCAAATAAATGATCTGCCTTCACTTTGTGATTGCAGTGTTTTTGCTCATCTAAATGTTCTAAGAGTATATAGCACCCACAGGCCATGTGTGTCATGAGTTGGCATGGAAAGTGAAACCCCTGGTATTCTGATGTCATCGGATGCCTCCGTTTCCATTATGCTAACACTTGGTCGCCCCCAGGTCTGAAGCTCCAGGGTGCCACCTGCAGCAACAACAAGCTGTCCCTGTCCACCGCCATCTCCACAGAGCTGCCCCTCACTCAGCTGCGCTGGATTAAACAGATGAGTGCCGAGAGGAAGGCCAACACGGTGAGCCTTGCTGTCCTTTCCCGTCTCCCTTAGGGCCAGGCCTGCCAGCATCAGTACTGATCCCATCATCTGATTGTTCTAGATTTGTATTCAAGCTCTTCTGTGCTGCCCCTCACTTCCTGCTAATACAAACATCATTAAGCAAGAGTATTGTCAATTCCCATTACTGGTTTTGGAAGAGGAAAGAATCCCTCACTTTGCCCCTTTTCACCCCACTAGTGGATGAACGAGATCTTGCTGCCAGATGCTCCATGCTCACATTTTGCCATTAACTTCCAAGAAGCAAAGAATGTGATCAGTTAATAACCAGCATTCCCAAATACTGCTGCAAGCTGAAGAGCAAATTACGTTTTTTCAAAAGCATTGCTTTTGTTAACATAGGAGCATTGTGACTTTTGATTTTCAAAGAGTTTGTGATAACTGAAATTGGAGACAATTCTGTAAAGCGTGAAATTCCGTAATTTGGATAATGTTCTGCATAAAATCTACAAAAAAAAGTGATAGAGCCACATTGAAGCGTCAAAAACCATTAAATTAAATCACAAATTTGATATCCTTTTGTCCATCCCACGGTGAAACCCAGGACATTTTATCAGAAAACGTTTCTGTAATTTGAAGAAAAATAATTGCATCATTATTTAACTTGTGCCAATTTCCTCAGCGAGTTTCTAAGCCTCTCTATGGACAAAGTATTGTAAAATGAAAGTAGAGGCAACTTAATCAGAATCAGCAGAAACATCAGGATACTTCTTCTAGTGCACAGCTGTTCACATGCCTTATTCAAGAAAAATAGACTGCTTTTAGCGAAAACACAATGTAGACCTTTGTGTGCCATTTGAACACAATCCATTACTTTCAATAAGGCAACAGTCCTTAATGTTTTTTGCTTTCTCCTCTTAGGTTACTCTGCCTGTGTACCTGAATTTCACTCGTGCTGATCTGATCTTTACGGTCGACTTTGATATCGCAACCAAGGAGGACCCCCACAGCTTCTATGAGCGAGGAGTGGCTGTGCTTTGCACTGAGTAAACGCATCACAGCTCCAACGTTTAACTATAACTTTCTAGAGGAAAATCAAATAACCATAGTCAACAGTTTAACTGCATTAGAACTATATAAGCTCATTATACTTTGAAAGGGAGATCAGAGTGTCTGAGAAATGTTGGCGGATGGCCTGAGATGGAGGAAGTGAGGGTTAGTTGGCAAGGATGGTTTTTATGAAGGAATCTGCATATTTTATGGAGAGAAAATGAAAAGTTGAGAAGTGCGTGTTACCCATGTCAAAATACATAATAAAATGTCTCCATTGTCTTTGGTGTCATTCCTTCCTTAACTGGATGAGTGTAGTAATGTACCAGAACTATTAATCTAATGCACCCTCTAGAGGTGAAAAGCAGACTTGAACTAAAGATTCTTCCATCACTCCAACCCCCTTGAACAAGGATGAGAGCACTTTCTGTTGATATGAGCCTTTCTTGTGGGTTCATTGTTTAAAGTGTCTGTGATATTCCTGGATTTAGTGCTTCTATTTTTTAATGATAGGTGATGAAGTAGTATTTATTACAGTCATGTTCTGATTAAAAACAAAGAATGATCAATAAAAGTATTACACCAGGAAGCTCAAAAACTAAATCAGAAATAATTGTATATATTACACCCTATACAACTTTGACAAAAGGACATCCTTAAACTCTTCTGAACTTGGTACTGTAATAGTTATAAATGCTGGGACCAACATGCAAGAATGTTACATCTAAAATGCATAATCCAAATGGACAGTATGCTGTGAGATGGTATGTTCCTGTTGTCATCAATTGCTCTTTCAGAATATACAGTTGTGTGGTCCGTTATATAAACATTGGATATTACATGACTTTACGTGTTTCGTGGTCTGTAGGAAAGCAACTAAGTACTTTTGCAAGTAGATAGAATCTGGCACTACCTCCCCTTAATCTTCACAGACAATTTGTCACTTCACTGAGTGCAGAGCAGGCAGGCATCTTAACTGAACCTACTACAGCATCATGTCCTGGGTTAACCAAAAGCCCTGATAGGTGGCTCCAATAAGAAATTGTAAAAGAGTTCCAAAAATACTATTTGATCTGCACTAGATCTTGAGGTTTGAAGATGGCATTTTAGAACAAAAATACAACTTTTGCCATTATTAGCCATTCATTTTAGCCACTGTGGAATTTAACAGCAGTAGTAGAAATGTGTAGATACATTGGGACAGTTTCGTATAAAATCACACCTATGGGACTACTTTTAATCCAGGTTAAATTTAAAGCCACAGTAAATGGAATCTGTCTCAAGCTGCAACAATCCAGCCATGCATTAGAGCTGCACGAAGGAAACTCTTACATTGAGGTGAAAGTCCTGCAATGCCTCCTCTTAGTTCCTCAAAAAAACATTTGTAATAGTTTCTAAGGGAAAACTGTTGGAATAAAGGAAGAAGACTTGAAAAATAAAAGGCAAACAAATATAGTAAATTGTCAGATAATGTAAAAGTTTTAAAACGTTGAAAGTATTCAAACGCTTTTAGAATTTGTTCACCCATGATAAACTTTATTGTGTGATTTTTATCATGCAAATAAACCGCATTCACAAAAAAAACAACGTCCTTGATTACCCTTGTGATTGTAACAATTTTCAAAATCATACAACTCAAATGTCTAAGGAAAACAAAAAGTGCATTGGGAAAGTAAGTGCATCATGAACTGCTTCAGACAATTATGTGTTGTTCATCAACAGCAGAAAGGATTTCAGTTCTTCACTCTGTGTCCTGAAAGAAATGGTAAAATCCATTACTAAAGGCACCTAATGTCAGAGCCAATAACAATATCACAACCAAGAAACATCATGCTGCCGGCAGTAATAAGTACTCGTCTCACTCCTCAACTGGACTGGGACTTGGGAACAGAACAGCCTACCTCCAGTTCAACTGTGCGCTGTTTCTTCCTGAGGCAGCGTTCGCCAGACTCGGCCCCAGGGAACCCCGACTTGCGCTTGGGGAGGAACGCTAGTGGCTCAGGACTTCCGGGGGACCCCTCCTCAGATCTGGGGTGTGCTCTGAGAGACCCAGTCCAGCTCCTGTATGAGGTGCTTGCGGGCAGCCGGGCTGGGGTGAAGCTTAGGAAGGCAAACTGTCCGGGTGTGGAGAGTGAAGCCTCTGTATGCACTCCTGAGTCCACAGGCATCTCCCTCCAGTCCTTGCCACCCCTTGGGGACACAGGTTCCCCAAATCTCACCTCCGAGTCACTGGAGGACTTCATCTGGACATCAGAAGGCAGCTGTATTTCACCCAGTTTCAGAGAGTCGCCTCTCTTCCCCGGGGCCTTGGGAGAGGAGGCTGGCACGGCGGTCACTGACCGGGTCCTGGACCTCAATCCACTGCCCCCCTGGATTCGGCTCCGGGAACACCTGGACGTATCCGAGGAGTCCTCAGAGCTGCCGTCATAGGGGTCCCAAGACTGTGGAGAAGCAGGTGAAAAATCCAAGCAGAACTGACATTGGAACAGATCCGGAGAAGAATACACCTGAACTCCTTTGATTTTAACTCAGGATTATTAATACTGGTGCTACAACCCTGCACATCAATGGCTTTAGGCAAGACTCGAGACTATGGAGACTGCCCAACACAATTCCAAGGCTCTTACCGGGATGGGTTATCCAGGTCCTGGAGAACCAGTATGTCTTCAGGTTTTCAGCCCAATTCAGATCTTAACCCAAATCAGGTCATTATTGCCTTCATGGGACAAAAGACCATAATAGGCATTCTCAGTTGTTCATCAGCATGTACTTTGAAAACACACCAGACACACCAGCTATCCAGGAGCAGGACCTAGTGGGTCCCATTTTTTTCTACTTTTGAGTATATCATTTTTTTTTCTACGGGATGGATGATCACTCAAATTAAACCAGACAGGTAAGATTTTTCGTTTTCCTTGCACATCGCAGTATTCAGAATCGCACTCACTGGCAGGGAAGACCGGCCTCTGTGTTGCTGCGCCAAAGACAGCACCTTCCTGGTAGCTCCACTCTCAGGTGTACTGGAGGCACATCCCTAGGCAAAAGAAGAACACCAAAGCACACCATTTACCTGCCAATTACTATATCCGTGAGTGTGCGCTGGTGCTCTGCATCCATGGGTGAGACCAAACATGAAATCAAGCCTTCTCTAGTCAGGAATCCAGAAGCCTCTCTAAATCATCAACAGCTTATGACTTGTGGAGGAGAGACAGATCAGTCTAAATAACCTTAGTCACACTAATGTACCCCTTCTTTCAAGTGGACAGCTGCATGAGACAGAAAACCTGCTGCATTTGCAGACAGTGAGAACCAGAATGGACAGACACAGGAGGACACATTCATAAGAGACATAGCAGGGGAGCTGGGACATAAGACTCACTGCCAAAGCTTCCCAGACCGAAACAATACAATCCACATTTCTTATTTAGGTTTGCTGCTCAGAAAGTTACAATACAAGCACCCATTCCAGCTCCAGAAATATTCTCACAGTTTTTGATCAGGAAAGGTTTGGCACCTGAACCTGCACAGCACCTGAAAAGGGATTGTTGGTCTCCAAAAAACGGCTCCCTGCTGCACCAAGAGTTAAACTGCACAGTAGCAGTCATTAAAGCTACGGTTCAAGATAGCAGCTGCCTTTTCCAAAAGTAAATCTGACACAGTCGTAGGAAGCCAGGTGGGTTCTAATGAAACATTCAATCTTCTGTTAGCTATGTGGCAAAGCAGGGTCAAATCTGACACAATACTTAAAACCTCAGGCCACAGACTTCTCTGTGTTACAAACGTGGTTAGACAGATCTGGTAACAAGTGGATTTTCAATAATGTGACAAATGAAATTGCACTGAAGTACTGTAGTTCTCTATGCAGACTACACCGTAGATATTAAAGGTACTGTACAGTATATTTAAATATCTACAGTATGGTGTAGAGTCTGGTGCCCTATTAATGTTGAACGAATGATTCATGGAGTATTTAAATATCTTACCGTTTTTGAAAATGGGGGGTAGGGTCTTTTGGACCCACCTGGAATTTGAAAAGGCGGTGCGCATATTATACCTCTTTAAAGCGCCTTCAGGAAAATATTGCAAATATCCTGGTCTTGATGATGACACTTTCCAGACAGATTGCAAGGTATGATTCATAATGTGAGATCTGTTTATCTACATGAGACTGAAGGGGCCTGGTGGAAGGATGCTAAAGAATATTTTTGAGAGATATTTTCCCCACAGGGCAGGGAAAGATCTCTATAGTCAATATAAATGTGGTATAAGGCATCCAGAAAGGACCTCTCAATTATTTTGTTTCTGTTTACAGATTGACAGCTAAATCAGAAATAAATGTATTACTTTTGCAATGCTCTGCCTCTTACATATACACTTAATGTTGCATCTGTAAGTCAGGCTGGTGGATGAGTTCTGGCTGTTGTGTTGTGGTAGATCTCAAGCAGTACCTCGGGGCTTGTGTCCGACTCGGAGTCTGTGCTGGATTCCACTTTACACTTCTCCTGGGGAAGATACAGGAAGCCAGAAGAAATTATTGCCACAATGGAGAGCAACGAGTTACATGGTAGTGATGTTTGTGCTCGGCCTCTAAAGATCGTCCTTTAAGGGAGAGAAGTGACATTGAAATGCACAGTAATCAACCTTGATTTTGATTTAATTCAGTTTTTCACTGTCACTTCTACTACCAGGCATTTCATTTGATCCAGAATTATTCCCTAACGCTCTGATGCTGCAGTCCTTACCTGTACTGCTCTGAATTGCACTCTCAGAGCATTTATGACAGAGGGATTTTGAAGCCTTGCAAAGCCTCTTCCTTATCTGTCTGAACTTGCGCAAGGTTGTACTCAGCAGGCGATGCCCTTCTTTGTCTCCCACTCAACCCACACTGCTACTCTCGGTTCCTGCCTCTTTGGCATCTTTCGCCCCAGACTATGTTTAACTATCTTCCAGGACAAATAAAATGTTGACCTTTAAGAAAAAGTTTTAGATTTTTTGTTCATTGGGGTTTTCAATTAAGATAAGTTAATTTCCCATCTGTAATAGTGCCCCTGGTAGATATCTGGACAATGACAGTGCTGCTGTCACTGTTGAAATGAAACCCTAACATAGGTAGAGGCTGAGACAGTGCCTGAAGTCACTAAATTGCCCTTTAATTTGTCACGACATAAAATAATAAAATTATAACAGAAGTACCTTTCTCTCCTGGCTGCACATTTTCTAATGCAACACGTGCTTTATGACATTCTCACCATGTACTTGAATGCCAGCCTGTCCACACAGTCTGAGGTTTTCCTTGCATCTTTGCCGTCATTAAACCCTGTTAGGAATACATGGGCAACATAATACAAGTCAGCTCTTAACTAAATATCATCTTATATTACAGTCAGCACTGGGGATGTCTTTGTGCAGCACCATTTAAATCATAAAGCCTTAACACAAAGGCGTCTTCATGAAACCCGAATTATTTCACCAGAATAACAAATCTCTCTGTAAGCATCCCTATTGCATTAGCATAGTGCTAGAATAGTGCTCTTTTCCGCTATACATACACTGAGCATCAAAATATAGTTCTTATTTCTATCTACAACAAGGATCCAGAGTTTAGGAAAGCGACACAATACTTCAAAGCAGTTCTGGTCAAGTGGGGTGAAAACTTTATTTGTAAACACGTGCCCTGCGCACTTGGTGTCGCCTCCCTGATTCACAATTCAGTTCGATGTATTTACAGGTGCACACTTACATGTTACAGATGTGTAGCTATGCCTGCGGTACCATTTTCAGTATCGGTTTTCTGAAATACTGTACATGCCGAATAGACGGCGAGATTTTTATTTTCCTTAACGTCGCCGCAAAATTAAATAAATGTTTGTTTCGTTGGAAAAAAAAAAGGCTAGAAACAATTCCGGGTGAAGAGCAGAGAAAGCTGATGAATAAATACACAATTAATCGCTTACTGCGGGGCAAAATGCAGCCGCACATCAAGGTCTGGAAAACGTGCATTTTAAGCACGTAAGACTAATTTAAATAGGTGTTGTTAATACTTTGCATTTTACCTTGCTCCGCCTGTTTCTGCCTCCGCTTTCTGCGCCTAGCCGACATTCTGCCTTCTACAAACACTTGCGTTTGGCGCCCCCTTAGGCCAAAGAAGGACGCTGCACGTCGGGAAGCCCGGACTCCAGCGCATCGTTGATATTTTTTGAAGGGGGTTATTTACAAGCGAAAGAGAAGAGGTACTCTAATAGCTGTAATTTTAACGTTGGACTTTTTCTTTCATAGTCATATAATACATCAATCAGCCGCCTTGCCTGAAGTATTGCTGTACGTTTTGTTGTGGTTTACAGGTCTCAAAGGATATTGCACGATATAACAATATTTAGACTCAACTGTTGTATGCAAGAAGCGATGAGTGAAAAGTTGTGTGTATTATTTACCTGGAGTATTTTTTATAAGTAATTAAAAAAAATGTTTGAAATTGATGCATCTAAGCAAGAACGCTCAAAGGATTTTTGTCAAACTAGAAGTACATGCAGACTGAACGCAACATTGGATCTTACCGAGATTCAACTTTGGAGTCCTAGACCCGTCAGCTCGGGATACAAAACATAGAGACGTATTGGGATTGGGTTTGCTTTGGAAAACGTCTGTAACAGCTGGTCTCTGTGGTGCCATTCTGGACAGTGTTATGGCACAAACGAAGCGTGACACTGGTCTTGGGTTTGCATTGATATTCCAAATGAAACAAAACAATGGACTGTGACTCTTTTATCAATAATTAGGTTTACAGTAGGGGAAAGTAATAAGAATCCCTCCCCTTGTGCAAACTGAGTTGGACTGGCCCTACGTGTGAACGCCAGTTAAAAACGAATAGTGGGCTACCTGCAAAAATGAATCATGTAGTACAAGAAAAAAGTGCTTTTAATTGAGGTAAATGGAAATAAAATACACTGAAACGGAATATTTATATCAATAACCATTTTTTTTAAAACAAGCCTATTGGAGCATGTTTGGTTTTTTTTCGCAGGCGCGTTTTTTTGACGGTTCCTGGAATTACCTGTGCGGCCTGTGGTGCTTTTGGCGGTTTATTAATTCTTCTGTTACCACGAGTCTCCTCGGAATATATTGCTTGTTGTTGCCACGGTGTTGCTTGTACTCGTATTGGAATTAATTCATATAATTTACAGTAGGCTTCATTATCCGCTTAGCATTTGTTTACTGTAGGTACTCACACTTAATATTCAATACTGACAGTTAATACATTGCATTCTGTATTGCAGAAAATAGTGGAGAAGACAGTTTTAAGTTTCGCAAACGATTGGTAGTGCTCCCGTTGCCGACACGTGAATCCCTTTGGACACTCGCCTTCTTCGAGGCGCCCGCTGACACAACGCAGTACGAAAACTCACGTTTTTACTAATAAAACATAAATGTATAACGATTTACAAAGAACGTGAGTTTTAATCAATATAGTCAATGACTTCAGTTAAGTGATCCATGGGAGCTACTGTTCCCATTCGTCATTCCAATAACTTCTCGAATACCTAATAACTGACCTGTTTGGTGGTCAAAATGAAAAGTTTAGAAACTGAAGACTGGGGACGAGTAGAATCTTTTGGATCGGGACACTCTAGGACCAAGGATGATCATCCTTGATAAAAGCTTATTTTTCTAAAGAACCCCTTGCTTATCAAATTGGCGAATCAACCCTTTCCCTTCCTCTGAGCACACTGCATCAATTTTTCAAGTAAAAAACGTGGGTTAAATTTGCATTGTGTAGTGTTTACATTGATTTAAATATACAGTACACTGAGTATCAAATGAACAACTATAACTGCAACAAATGCAGTCTTTTCTCTAGCAGGTGCACTGATATTGTATTGAACAGACATGACAAATACATCATGCTGATTAACATTTGTCAGCAACACGGTTGATCAACAGGGTGCACACTGCTGAAGTCACAGGACAGTGGTTTATTGAAAAAATAAGCTGTGCATCTGGCTCATCCTGTGGACCAGCCTGCAGAAACTGTCTTCTGGGACTCGGTTAGATCTGCTCATGTCAGTCATGATCCAAACATCTTAAACGTTTACGATTTAAACTAGAAACGATTTAATCAGTTTCCAGAATGTATTATACTTGTGTAACAGATACAGGTGGTATAGAAAGTCACCACCCTCTTTCAACATTTGTACCTTTTGTTGTATGACACTCTTAAAAACAAATTAAATTAAGCTTGTTCCATTTTTACACACAGTAGCCAACATTAGCCAAGTGAAAATAGAATTCTAAAACATTCTGAAAATTAATTGATATTACAACAGTAAAATATCTAATTTGGATAAGTGAACACCCCCCTTACAATTGCATTTGTAAACTTGCTCAGGTATTTTGGTGATTTTGATTAGTTCAGAATAAAAGCAGCTGTTTCTAGAGGATTCTACTGCTTGGAAGTGCATTTCAAAGCAAAGAATGCACTATGGGTGGAAAGGTGCTTTCAAAAGAACTTATAGATAATGTTGTGGGAAGGCACAAGTCAGGAGATGGGTATAAAAAGATTTCAAAGGCTTTAGGTATCCCATGGAGCACAGTCAAGACCATCACTAAGAGGTGGAAGGCATATGGCACCACCCAGACCTTACATACAGTAGATCAGGCCCTCCCTCCGAACTGGATGACCGAGCAAGAAGGAGACTGATCAGAGAGGCTACCAGGAGGCCGATGGCAACTTTGTGTGAGCTACAGGCATTTATGGCAAAGACTGGTCATTGTGTGCATCAAGCCACATCAAGTCTTGTTTACATTTTGCTAAAAGCACCTTAAAGGTGCTATGGTCGGATGAGCCCAAAATCAAACATTTTGGCTGGAATGCAAAACGGTACATCTGGTGAAAACCCAATACATCTTACCATCCAAAGAACACCATTCCTACAGTAAAGCACGGTGGTGGCAGCATCCTGCTGTGGGGGTGTTTCTCTTCCGCTGGGACTGGGGCACTTGTCAGGATAGAAGGGAAGATGGATGGTGCAAAATACAGGCAAATGCTTGAAGAAAACCTGCAGCCCTCAGCCAGGAAGTTGAAAATGGGAAGATGGTTCAACATGACAATGACTCAAAGCGCCTGTACAGTGGCCGAAGGACAGGAAGGTGTATGTTCTTGAGTGTCCTAGTCAGAGCCCCGACCTGAATCCCATCGAGAATCTTAGGAATGACTTGAAGAGGGCAGTCCATCAATGGTCACCACGCAGTTTGACTGAGCTTGAACAGTTCTGTAAGGAGGAAAGGGCAAATATTCTTCCCTCTAGGTGTGTGAAGTTGGTAGAGATGTATCCAAACAGACTCAAGGTTGTAATTCAAGCAAAAGGTGCTTCCACCAAGTATTAACTCAGGGGGGGTGTTCTCTTATCCAACCCAGTTGTTCTTTTTTTTTCAGAAATTTTGCTTTCTCTAAAATCTGATTTGTCTTCTTTTTGGGCTTTAGGGCAACAAAAGGTGAACATTTTGAAAGGGGGTCGTGACTTTGCATACACACTGTATATGCCCAGTGCTACAACTGTATGTGAAACTGCAGTGTGTGACTCCTTAAACTACTGCTGTACAATTGGAAGGAGTTGTGGTGTGCTATCATTCTTGTCTCTCTAGTTTGCTTTCTGTTCTACATTTGGTTCTTATCCCAGCTGTATGGTACTGTAGCTGATGAGTGTCTAAACGAACAGTGTGTTATTCTACAGCTATGATAATTGCATTCTCTTTATTCTTTCCCCGTAAATACGTTTGCTTTACAGAATTTGGTAAAGTAGCACTGGGATCCATTTTCATATGGATCTTAATAGTTGATGTGTGGTGAGCGTTCTTGGACACTACGGCTGCTGTCCCATCATCCAGGTGGGGCTGCACATCGGTGGTGGTGGAGGGGAGTCCCCATTACCTGTAAAGAGCTTTGAGTGTAGTGTCCAGAAAAGTGCTATATTGGTGTAAGCAATTATTTTGAATATAATACAGGCCATCCCTGTAACCATCCATATCCATGCCTTTTCCTTAATGTGGTTGTACACTACTCGGGCAGATATTTTAATTCCACTTCCAAGTTCAACTGTGGTAGGATCCCAAGGTTAGGTTCTCACCGTTTCCAACCTTGCTAATAATCCCACAACAGCATTTCGATTACAGTCCTGCTATAAATCAGATCCTCTATTCTAGTCCTGGTCAGTCTTTTCTTGGCTATGCCATCATTTGATTTTGCACCCCCAGCATCATTAAGGGCCCACACCTCCCAACTTGAAATGCTCCTGAACTTAATGAGCATTTTTAGCTTTACTGGATTGACTTGATCAATATTACTCCTGACCAAGATCTTGTGGCCCTTTAATTAAATGGCCGTGGTGGGAGTTGATATTACAAATTAACAAAAGCTTAATCTTTGCTATTCAAACAATGATTAGGTTACAGATCCTTCCCCTGTTTTTCCCCTCATATGGATAGAAAACATTGCTGCCAATACTTGAAATTCAGAGAACAAGTAGTGGCTCTGGATTACAAAAGCTAAATTAACATCTCTGACATTAAAGGCTTGTGATGTGGAAATGACAACAGAAACACCTGCTTCACATATTAAACTTTTATTTGCAACTTACAATTCAACAAGATTGTAGAAATTTTACAGTGCACTTAAACAAGGAACATGGAATGCAAATAAATACAAAAATACATCTGAACAAATTTCAAATACAAAAGAAAACATAAGGGTGGTCAGCCATCCAATGCCAAGAAAATGGAATGAAGAAAGGAGAAAATAAGGGGGAATGAATATGCATTTCAGGTTCATTCCTAATGAATTCAACTTTAACCATTTACAGTTGTGTTTACATTATTTCTATCCAACATTTACAGTTTCTTAGTCAACTTCCTCCATCCTTGATGTGTCATCATCCCCTTCTAGTGGGGGCATGTCCTCAATTGGAGCAGCAGTGGTGTCCTCTGTTGTCATATCATCTTCATCAATACCTGGAGAGAATACACTGGTGAGCAATTTCCACCACTACCATTTAAAGAACATTATATGGTTCCTTTTCAGGTTACCTTCAACAATTAGCACTCTTCTTTGTAGCCTTTTTTAAAAATTACAGGTTTTGCACATCTAAACTTTTTTCCCCCCCAATATATGATGCTTCCCTTAAAGCAGTATGAACTAAGCCATTCCTGTCTGCTTCTTAATTCTTATAATCTTTGCATCTAATTTCTTTATGGTCAGGTTTTAAAATCCTGTTTACCACACTGTATTTCCTAGATCTGTTCAGACTTACCAAGACCAAGTTTGATCATCCTGTAGATGCGGTTTGCATGCGTCTGTGGATCATCCAATGAAAAGCCGGAGGACAGCAGTGCAGTCTCGAACAGCAGGATCACCAGGTCCTTCACGGACTTGTCATTCTTGTCAACCTCCGCTTTCTGCCTGAGTGTCTCGATGATGGGGTGCTCTGGGTTGATCTCCAGGTGCTTCTTAGCTGCCATGTAGCCCATGGTGGAGTTGTCCCTCAGAGCTTGGGCCTTCATGATCCTCTCCATGTTGGCAGTCCAGCCGTAGGTGCTGGTGACAATGCAGCAGGGAGAGGAGACCAACCTGTTTGAAACAGCAACCTGGAAAAACAGTGAAGAGCATGATTATAGCAGTTCAATAGTTTTACCGAAAAAGATCTCATTAGATCAAGAATCATCAAGGAAACTACATATGTTCAAAATTAGATGCCCACCTTTTCCACCTTCTTTTCAAGAATGTCCTTCATGATCTTGCAGAGGTTCTCAAACTGGGCTTTCTTCTCCTCCTGCCTCTTCTTCTCCTCTTCATCCTCAGGCAGCTCCAGTCCCTCTTTGGTCACAGACACCAAGTTCTTTCCCTCAAACTCCTTGAGCTGCTGGACACAATACTCATCAATGGGCTCGATCATGTATATCACCTCCAGGCCAGCCTTGCGCAGACGCTCCACAAAAGCAGAGTTGGCCACCTGCTCCTTGGACTCTCCTGCAGAGATGTCAAGGTAGGTTTAGTGATGCCGTACTTTTTTTTTTAAATGAAGTCACTATCTTTGTAACCCAACAACTAAACTACTCTCAAAAGATGTTTACTAAAATGCTCCTGATTGGTGTTTGGAGTTGACCCGTTTCCCTACCTGTGATGTAATAGATGTGTTTCTGGTTGTCCTTCATTCGGGTGACATAGTCTTTCAGGGAGACCATCTCATCTCCTGAGGCAGAGGTGTAGTACCTCAGTAGCTCAGACAGCTTCTTGCGATTCTGAGAGTCCTCATGGATGCCAAGCTGTAAAGGAAAAACAATTAAAGCTTTCCTCTTTAAGGGCACAAGCCATTTAAGTTCACCATTATAGACGAGGTAGTCCTCAATTAGCTTAAACACTGTTCTCCACATAATGGAATATCACACAATAGCTTTTACCTACCTTTATGTTCTTGGAAAATTGCTCGTAGTATTTTTTGTAGTTGTCCTTGTCCTCGGCCAGCTCAGTGAAGAGCTCCAGGCATTTCTTCACCAGGTTCTTGCGGATGACTTTCAAGATCTTGCTCTGCTGCAGCATCTCTCTGGAGATGTTGAGGGGCAGATCTTCAGAGTCCACCACACCCTTGATGAAATCTGAAAAAAAAAAAAGGAATGTTAAATACCAAAACCTTAAAATAATGGGTGCACTGGCATACTGCTAGTGAGATTTAAGGTTAATGTCACCACAAAGGTACTATACAACAAATTCAAAATGGTACAATGGGCATCAAGGCCTATTCAAAAGAGAACTTTCACCTTCTTTCAGATCTCCCAATACAAGCCTTTTGTTTAGAAGGCCATACTATTTATCTTCTCATCAACCATCAGAGTTGTCAAATAGTCTGGAACACTAACAGTATTTAAAGACTGTTCACGGCTCAATCTACTTTAGACCAACTTCGAAGGTTACTTACTGAGATACTCTGGGATCAGCTCATCACAGTTATCCATGATGAAGACTCTGCGCACATACAGCTTGATGTTGTTCTTTTTCTTCTTGTTCTCAAACAAGTCAAAAGGTGCACGTCTTGGCACAAACAGCAATGCCCTGAACTCAAGCTGTCCTTCCACCGAGAAATGCTGGCAGAGAAAAAGGAAAAGAAGTAAATGACTTCTTTTGAATCGTTAACATCATATGTGGGTATAAAACTGAAGTCGGAGTCAAACTTTGCACTTTTGAGCTGATTTATCAAGACTCACCTTCACAGCCAGGTGGTCCTCCCAGTCATTGGTGAGGCTCTTATAGAACTCGCCGTACTCCTCTGTTGTGATGTCATCAGGGTTGCGGGTCCAGATGGGCTTGGTCTTGTTCAGTTCCTCCTGATCAATGTACTTCTCCTTTATCTTCTTCTTCTTTTTCTTGTCAGTGGACTTCTTCTCATCCTCCTCCTCATCGGAGCCCACATCCTCAATCTCAGGCTTGTCCTCCTCACTCTTCTCCTCTTTCTCCTCCTTGTCCTTCTCCTCTTCAGCCTCGTCGTCACTCACTTCCTTGTCACGCTCTTTCTCAACCTACACAGAGGGTAACAACTCTTAGACTTGTACACTTTACGATTCCTACTTAAACAATTACATGAAGCTACAAAAGTCACAACCCATTAGGAATACTTACAAACAGTGTAATGGGGTATCCAATGAACTGGGAATGTTTCTTCACAATTTCTTTGACCCTCCGCTCCTCCAGGTATTCAGTCTGGTCTTCCTTCAGGTGCAGAATCACCTTTGTACCACGGCCCAGTGGTTCACCTAATGGAATAAAGTACACAGACATCAGTTACACTGAACAGATGCTTTTATGTTAAAGTGTATTTCAATGAAGCAAGCAACATTCTGTCTTCTTACTTGCATCCACCTTGACTGTGAAGGAGCCACCGGCTGAGGACTCCCAGGCGTACTGCTCGTCATCGTTGTGCTTGGTGATGACAGTCACTTTCTCTGCCACCAGGTAGGCAGAGTAGAAACCCACACCGAACTGGCCAATCATGGAGATATCAGCCCCGGCCTGCAGGGCCTCCATGAAAGCCTTGGTGCCCGACTTGGCAATAGTTCCCAGGTTGTTGATGAGGTCAGCCTTGGTCATGCCAATCCCAGTGTCAATGATGGTCAGGGTACGGTCCTGCTTGTTTGGAATAAGTTCGATCTTCAGGTCTTTTCCAGAATCCAGCTTGCTGGGATCTGTGAGGCTCTCATATCTGATTTTGTCCAGGGCCTGGAAGTTTGAAAATACAACTATTAGAGCAATCAGGGAGACAGCAGTCCTATTAAACAGTATTAAGCAGACTTATTACAATTCTAAGTGAGAATTTAAGCAAAATAGAATACTTAACGCAAGCAATAGCTTAAGAGTGTAATGTTAACAATCGTAAACATCTTAAAAGATCCAGATGTAACTCTATAAAGTTAAACATGCCACTTTCTTTTAAGATCACTTAGCCATATACAATTTCTTGCATTACGTATACGTCTTCCCCCCCCCCGCATACCCCAGGCTTGCTCTCCACAGGACACAGAGAGAAGCTTGTGTTCAGAACGCAGGGTCAGCCATTGTACAGCACCCCTGGAGCAGTTTGGGAAAATAAAATGCTGACCAAAAACTGCTTTTCCCCTCACAAATAGATCCTCTGTAATATATTCCATCCTGGAGAGATTATTAGTGTTATTAACATGTTAACTGCTGGGTTGACGGCACACTTACGTCTGAGGAGTTGGAGATCAGCTCCCGGAGGAAGATCTCTTTGTTGGAGTAGAAGGTGTTGATGATCAGGGACATGAGCTGGGCGATCTCTGCCTGGAAGGCAAAGGTCTCCACCTCCTCGTCCATGGGCTGGTCGTGGGCCTGTGCTTCTGGCATCTGAACAAGAAAGCAGCACAAAGCGTCAGTTTTGACAAGCAAGACTGTCAACTGCTGGATTTAAAAAAACAGCCTTTCACTCCCTAATCACACAAGACATGTGCGGGCAGATTCAGTGAACTACTTCCTGTGGGAAGTGTCCTTAAACAAAGTGCTGTGGAAATAAGGCATAAGCTGTTCTTGCCAATACAATAGGGGTGTAACCCCGGCGTCCTGGCCAAATTTCCCAATGGCCCTTAACAATCATGGCCTCCTAATAATCCCCCTCTATGAATTGGGTTCTTCACTCTGCTCTCCTCCCCACTGAGAGCTGATGTGTGGTGAGCGTTCTGGCGCACTATGGCTGCCGTCGCATCATCCAGGTGGATGCTGCACATTGGTGGTGGTGGAGGGGAGTCCCCATTACCTGTAAAGCACTTTGAGTGGAGTGTCCAGAAAAGCGCTATCTAAGTGTAAGCAATTATTAATATTAATACTTTGCCCTGATAACCACTCTTTTGCTCAGTTAGTGAATAACCTGACAACCACCAGTGAAACAGGTTTTCCACAGTGACAGCCAGGACACATCTCAATGTGCTGTAGCTGACATTTCCAGATGTTTGCAGTCACTAAGAAGACTGTCATCTACCTTTTCCATACACCAGGTCACCTATGAAACTGGGAGGTAGTACTGCCCACAAAGCTCACAGATTTGAAGTCCCCCGACAGGTCCTACTATAAATGGACCACACTAATTACTATCATTCCCACTGGGGCGCGTATCGTGCGTTTCTGAACTACTTATAAAATTTAAAATAGATGCTTTTGAGTCATTAACCAAGTACTGGGAAAACAGAGAAAGGAAATAAAAATAAAATCATCGCTTGTTCTCCTCGGAGATCACGCGTGTGAAAAATCTCTTCCCCTACAGTCAGGGCTCCTCCATCCGAAGCAGGTGGAGCTGATGACTCCAGCTCCTGCCTTTGCCCCCCCTGCAGGAGGCTGGCGGGGACTTTTCTAGAAGCCAGCCGAGCCTGGCCCACGCCGCCGCCGCCGCCACCACCACACGGCTCCAGCTCCGCTCTGCCGCAGCGCAGCGGCCCCCGGCGGCGAGGCGAGGGAACTGCGAGTTTCCAGAACATACCAGACCATCCCCGGCGCCCCGACCGCCCGTCTTCACCTGCGGCGGGGACAGCCGCCACCGACCCGACCACAAGGACACACGACAGACCCGGCTACCGACACCGCCGCGGAAGGGTTTGCGAGGGTTTTCCCCGTTTTAAACGAACTGCCTCAGGTGTTTAGGGTTAAGTCTGCAGCATGAACATCTTATTCTAACGGCCAATAGTTTCCCCACAGCTCACGTCACACCCCGTCTTATAGATACAGCTAGTCTGCTTTCACCCCAGGTACAGCTTGTAAAGAATGTATGAGTGAGACACTAATAAACTCGTGGAGGTCCGCTGTGCTTATTTCGAGCTTACCTTGGCTGTCACCAGTCTTTTATCAATCTGCAACACTTTCCAGTGAGGTCTTCAGCTCTAGGCTGGCCGTTACTGCAAAACACCCCTCTAATGACTCCTCAGCCGGGCTGCATCTCTTTTATAGCGGCAGCGCAGATCGTTCGAGAAACAGCCTCCTTCCAGAAACGTCTGGAAGCTTCCCCATGGCCCCCGCCGTCAATCACGGGGCGCGCCTGGAAGACCGCCACCCAAGGCCCCGCCCCCTTGCCGTTGGGATGAATGGAGGGGGGCGGGACCCGGGGCGGGGCTCCGCCTGTACAGCCTGCGGGGGTCAAACTGCCTGGGTGCGTGCTGATTGGCTAACCGCCGATTTTCTCGGTCTTTCCTGTCAAAGCGCATTTATTTTTATAGCCATTCTTTTACAATAAGCCTAAAATAATGTTCTTGTGGGAGAAAAACATAAGGATACAGCTCTTATTTTAAAGAGGCGAAGAGTGGATTCTGTGCAGCGCATTAAGTGAAATGCTGGACGAAAATGCAATGCAGAGATTTGCAGATTTGTATGGTAATCTTGTTTTCAACATGTTTAACGTATCTATAAGCATTCTTTCACGTTCATTTTCTCATTTTTGGGAAAAGACCTTCACATGTATAGTGTATTTTCTGCATTACACATATTTCCTGAAAGTCACAGACCGTCTTAAAAACAATAGAGCGCTGAAATACAGACTATGCTAAAACCAGAGGTATATTATCACATTCAAAACATGAAATTAGGTAACTATTATTAATCAAATTTCAAATTATTTCTGCATCCCATGTCCCCGCTGCCGGCCGAGTGGTTTGGCATGTTCTGATGAATAGATTTTATTGATTATCTATCGATAAAATATTGATAGTCTAAAGCTTAGACTTTTCAACCAGAATGAATAAAAAATCCATTAATTAATACGTAGGATTAACATTTACAATCTTTCTACACAGATTTGCTTAGAATAAACTTTGTCCACCAAGGTTGGAACATTTGTGAATATGGAAAAATAGGTTATTTCTAGAAAACTGACGTCACAAAATGAACGTCAAACCAAGACTATCTGAAAACGAAACCATCAAGTATCAGACCGCGTGGTAAGAGCAACATGCTGCATTCAGCTTCCTGAACTTTCCGAGTAGGCGGTGCATCAGGCCTGCTTAAGCAAATTCAAGCGCGCACATTTTGGTTTTTTAATAATGTATACGACTACCTAACTGCAATACTAGCAAAGGCCTCTACCTTTCCTTAAAATTAGTTAACCCCTCATTAAATTGAAATACCCGCTGTGAAGCACAAAACCGAGAAGAGGTATTCTTTTTTAAAATCACTTTTATTAGAAATGACTTTTTTAAAATAGAAAATGTTACAAATTTACATTTGTTTAATAATGTTTGCCCACTAGTTCATAATGGAACTCATAGAAATAGATGTCTATGAGACGTAATTCAGCTCCAGCTTTTTGTGATTATAGTACTGTTTTGGGTATGCAACCAACCAAAGCAAACATTGTCCCTGTTGCATAGGTTTCTAAATCTAACATAACCCAAATATGTTTTTTTTATCTTAATGCACTTATTACACAGGAAAATGCAATCAATGAAATGACTAACAGATCAGTGGAGCAGAAATGAAAACAAAAAAAAGGCTAATAACTATTTGAAAATGTCTACCACTTTGGGCTGCAATAAAACTGCCAGTGTCAAAACAATGCTGCAACTTTGCAAAAACAACAAAAAAATGGAGGGGATTTTTTAAAGTAAAAAAAATAATAATTTAAATTTACACCTAGGAATATTCTTAGTCGACCTCCTCCATTCGGGATGTGTCTTCATCTCCTTCTAGAACTGGCATGTCTTCCTCGCTGGGCTGAATGATTTCGTCTGCGATGGTATCATCTTCATCAATTCCTGGACAGAAATCAAAGTCAGAAGTTTAAGGTTCACAGTCCTGCCAGATCTAAGTCATTGGTTCAGGTGTTAAAATCAGCTGGCTTTGCTGTGAAAACCTCTTACTGCTCAGAGATGATTTTGTTCTGCATTTTTAGAGCAGTTTTTATGTCCTTCAAACATAACCATTAGTACAACTTAATACGAGTCTCCGTGAGCTTGAAAAGCTTTAATGTAAAGAGATTTAGAGAGCTAACAGAGATCTGTGCTTTTGTGTTACTAATTGTGGTGTGATAACAGAACAAAACATTTGTAACAAATCAGAA
Organism: Lepisosteus oculatus; assembly: GCF_040954835.1. Lineage (NCBI taxonomy): Eukaryota > Metazoa > Chordata > Actinopteri > Semionotiformes > Lepisosteidae > Lepisosteus > Lepisosteus oculatus. Next base: position 11,300,454 of record NC_090703.1, on the reverse strand, counting down.
GAGGATCAGCTTATTGTAACAATTTCCAGGTTTTTTTTCTGCTACAGTGGTTTGATTTCTTTTTTACAAAAGCACACAAGCCATGCTGTGTGCTAGTGGAACAACTGTCGCTTGTACAGAAAAGCGACACTTGCTGTTGGCTTGTGGAGACTTACCGAGCCCAAGCTTGATCATCCTGTAGATGCGGTTTGCATGCGTCTGTGGATCATCCAATGAAAAGCCGGAGGACAGCAGTGCAGTCTCGAACAGCAGGATCACCAGGTCCTTCACAGCTTTGTCGTTCTTGTCAGCCTCCGCTTTCTGCCTGAGCGTCTCGATGATAGGGTGCTCTGGGTTGATCTCCAGGTGCTTTTTGGCAGTCATGTAGCCCATGGTGGAGTTGTCCCTCAGGGCTTGGGACTTCATGATCCTCTCCATGTTGGCAGTCCAGCCGTAGGTGCTGGTGACAATGCAGCAGGGAGAGGAGACCAACCTGTTTGAAACAGCAACCTGGAATAAAGAATAAGAGAGCAGCTCCACTGAAGTCACTTGTTACTTTGAAAACAAAAACAACATGAAAATATTTGTATGATTCTGATGTAAACATTGCACATTAATGTGCTCTTAAAGATTAATTATTGTAAAATTTCAAATGCATTTTTTTATCTTTTGTGTGAAGTGTAAATAGGGCCCATTCCTTACTAACTACTATCTAAACCTGTGTTTGAGCACCTGAAAATATTTGTGATTAGAAGGACACATTTCCTATAACCATGTAGGTAAAATTTGAGCAGAATGTTTGCATCAGTGATCCACTGGGAATGCCCGAGTGTGATCTGATTGCTGCTGTACCTTTTCAATCTTTTTGTCTAAGATGTCCTTCATGATCTTGCAGAGGCTTTCGAATTTGTCCTTCAGCTCCTCCTGTTTCTTCTTCTCCTCTTCATCCTCAGGCAGCTCCAGCCCCTCTTTGGTCACGGACACCAGAGTCTTGCCATCGTACTCTTTGAGCTGCTGGACACAATACTCATCAATGGGCTCGATCATGTATATCACCTCCAGGCCAGCCTTGCGCAGACGCTCCACAAAGGCAGAGTTGGTCACCTGCTCCTTTGTTTCACCTGTAGAAATGAAAAATAATTGTATTATGAAAACCTAACAGTAGTATTAAAGTCCCCTTCAAAAACTACTATTAGTCAAACTGTCTTTGGTCTTAAAGTATCTTAAAAGCATCATTCTTTTCCACAAATATTCACTTCTTTTCCAATTATAACAGGTTTAACATATTGTGTTTCCTTGGAGGGAACTGTGGGGATTTCTGCATTTATTTCTAAAATTCAAATGCCCTCATTCCTTCTGCCCAGGCACACCCACCAGTGATGTAATAGATGTGCTTCTGGTTGTCCTTCATGCGTGAGATGTAGTCTTTCAGCGACACCATCTCGTCGCCTGAGGCAGAGGTGTAGTAACGCAGCAGCTCCGACAGCTTCTTGCGGTTCTGGGAATCTTCATGGATTCCCAGCTGGAAAAGGGACACCGAAACAAAGTTAGGAGGCACGCACATGCCTTTAAAGCTCTGAGCAAAATGAAAAATGTAAATGAGACCAGTGAAGGACAGTGAAGTACTACAGCACTCCAAGCTCCGAATGGATTTGCTGCCCTCTTGTAATGTTGTAGGAGAAGGATCCCTCTTTCTTTGTATGCTGGAAGAGTAGAACAAGTAGTGGAGATTGCGTTCTCACCTTGATGTTCTTGGAAAATTGCTCGTAGTATTTTTTGTAGTTGTCCTTGTCCTCGGCCAGCTCAGTGAAGAGCTCCAGGCATTTCTTCACCAGGTTCTTGCGGATGACTTTCAAGATCTTGCTCTGCTGCAGCATCTCTCTGGAGATGTTGAGGGGCAGATCCTCAGAGTCCACCACGCCCTTGATGAAATCTGGCAAGACAGGAAAAGAGAGAGGGTGATGGACCCTTTAAAACAGTGAAAGTTCATGGATATAAGGATTCCATAATAATGTGGTACATAGAGGGTAAAGAGTTCTTAATTGTTTACCTAATATACATTATTAGTTACAAGACTTCTTATTATCTTTTTCTGCTGAACAGATCCAAAATGAAAAAAAAACTGGCTGGTGGTTACAAGCTGAATTCTGGTGATAATCATGTGTCTGAGTACAATGAACAACCCTATTAGGACACAATTTCAAACTTGAGATTTTTGTTGGGATTTTTGGTAGCTATTTTTATTAGATTGATTACCATACTGCTGTGGAATGACAATATGTTGTTCCCCAATGACACTATGGTTGTTTATCATGGTGATGAAAGTATGTCATAAATAAGATGTTCTGGAAAGAGGTCACTCACTGAGATACTCTGGCATCAGCTCTTCACAGTTGTCCATGATGAAGACCCTGCGCACATACAGCTTGATGTTGTTTCTCTTCTTGCGGTTCTCGAACAGGTCAAATGCGGCCCGTCTTGGGACGAACAGCAGGGCACGGAACTCCAGCTGTCCCTCCACCGAGAAGTGCTGCAGAGGAGAGGAGCAACGTTAGGTACACCTGTCCCCAGGTGATACCTGGTCCGTACTCGCACCTTTGAAACTGGAAGCTTGTGATGCTGCTTGTGTGTGTCAGAGTGTTCCGAGATTTTGCGTTTTGAGATATTATTACTTTTAGTTTCACTGGTATTTCCCTCAATATTCATTGAGTACCACAGTAAATGTTTCAGGAGATGTATCTTTTTAGAATCTGTTAACTGACCGCGTTTTGTATAACTTCTGTGTCCTCTGTCTGTCGATTGTACTGTTTTATCCTTTTTGTGTTTTTGGAACCCATACTCGTTCTACAGCCTTTCCAATCTTTACATCTCCTGGACTTTTTGTTTAGCCCTTTCGTAAGTTCTGTAGATTGTATTACATACAATCCATGTAGTTCCATATAGTTTATGGAAAACCTGAGAAGTGACTTCAGATGGATGGTGGGTCAATGCGATAAAAACCTTAGTTCTGAGCCGTTGAAAAGGACCAGGCTTTGATCTGGAAAGAGCAGCTCACAGCAGCTCACCTTCACAGCCAGGTGGTCCTCCCAGTCGTTGGTGAGGCTCTTGTAGAACTCGCCGTACTCCTCGTTTGTGATGTCATCAGGGTTGCGGGTCCAGATGGGCTTGGTCTTGTTTAGTTCCTGGGAGTCGATGTACTTCTCCTTGATCTTCTTCTTCCTCTTCTTCTTCTCCTCTTTCTTGTCCTCCTCCTCATCAGAACCCACATCCTCGATTTCGGGCTTGTCCCCCTTGGCTCCCTCTGCCTCGTCCTTTTTCTCTGTCTCTTCCTCCTTCTCGTCTTCATCCATGTCTACCTCTTTCTCGCGCTGCTTCTCCACCTGCCCAGTGACACCACACCATTAGTAATGAAACACAGCTGCATGATGTTGCACGACAAGTTAAAATATATTACCTGTGTACGCATCCAAGGTCTGGTTAAGATTTACATGGTAGGAACAATAAGTAAAACTGGTCTTGTGAAGTCAGGTGAAGGTAATGTATGATTTTAATTGTGTATTAACTTTTCTGCTGTAGGATGTTGATTTTTTGATTCTTTGATTTTGAGACATATTTTTGAAAACGTTTCATCTGGTACTAGTTAGAAAGAATTACTGTGCCTTAATTACTTACATAGAGTGTGATAGGGTAGCCAATGAACTGGGAATGCTTCTTGACAATTTCTTTAATGCGTTTCTCTTCCACATACTCCACTTGGTCCTCTTTGAGGTGCAGGATGACTTTAGTTCCACGGCCCAGAGGCTTGCCTGTAAAGGACAGTACGGTTAGCTGGGCTAAATCCACAGAAACACTATGTTCCAATAAATAGTCACTCATTTGTCCTCTTCTATTTTGATAATTGAAATCTGCAGAAAGACAGTGAAATGCAGGCTAATGTGCTGAAAGCTCCTCGGCTGATCACTTACTGGAATCGGGCTTGACTGTGAACGAGCCTCCTGCTGCAGATTCCCAGACATACTGCTCGTCATCGTTGTGCTTGGTGATGACAGTCACTTTCTCTGCCACCAGGTAGGCAGAGTAGAAACCCACACCGAACTGGCCAATCATTGAGATATCAGCCCCGGCCTGCAGGGCCTCCATGAAAGCCTTGGTGCCCGACTTGGCAATAGTTCCCAGGTTGTTGATGAGGTCAGCCTTGGTCATGCCAATGCCAGTGTCAATGATGGTCAGGGTACGGGTCAGCTGGTCGGGGATGATGTCAATCTTCAGCTGTTTGCAGGACTCCAGTCTGCTGGGATCTGTTAGACTTTCATATCTTATCTTGTCCAGAGCCTGTAGGAGTGAAATGTAGGAAAATTGGAATTCGGATCAGAATAAGGAAAGCAAATACTTTAGGAAAAATGGCTAAGTAGTGGAGATTAGTTCAATGATAAGAATTAAAGGAATCTGCATCCATACTTACATCTGAGGAGTTGGAGATCAGCTCCCGGAGGAAGATCTCTTTGTTGGAGTAGAAGGTGTTGATGATCAGGGACATGAGCTGGGCGATCTCTGCCTGGAAGGCAAAGGTCTCCACCTCCTCGTCCATGGGCTGGCTTGGCACACTGTTCTTCACTTCTTCTGGCATCTGGTTCAACACAATTGGCCGACAATTGAGCAATAATGTGAGAGAATCCAGTTTTTAAATATGAACTATTAAAAGCTACACAAAATATTCTAAAAACTTTTTTGAGCATACTAGTTTAGATGCCGTCTGGACATGGGGAAATGTCATTTTTATAAACAAAACCATACACTCTGTATTGCTGGAACCAGTTAAAATCAATTATAACGTCTGTGCAGATCCTGGGTTTCGACACAAATTTTTAGTAAAGAATTAAATGCATTTATACATTTAACTTGTCTTCCTCTGCTAATATTCAGTTAATTTCCCTAAGGCTCTTTATTCTGCCAAATTCTGTCAAACATAATAGAGGAACGTATAAATTAATACCACACTTGTAAGCTACTGTACCCTTCTTTGGCACTCAGTACACAATTTCAGAGCAGACTTGCAGTTTTTCTATTTTTCAGGCATGTTTTTTGATTTTGTTATTTTTTGCATCGAGGATTTAACATTAAATAAACCCAGATTTATTTTTCTTGTGAAACGAGGATGAACTTCCCCGGTTCACACTGCAGGCCCCCATTGTAATCAGCTCCTCTTTGCTGAGCTGCCTAGCAGTCCGCTGTCCCAGCTACAGTACAGCGCGCCTGGCCACACGAGCTGCTCTGCCATGTGCCCTGTCTGCTCACACTGCAAAACCCTCCGCCATTTCAGAACTGACCACACCGGAGAACTACAGGGACCTGGAGAAATTCACCCGCCTCATTCATTTAAGCCCCAAGGCGCGAGGATTTCCCGAATACTTCAAAAATGTAAAATTATCCCGTAATTCCTCCTTCACCCCCGCCCCCCGGCATATGTGTAGTCTTTTACTCACCGTGCTGGTTGCTTTGCAGTGAGCTGCGTTACTGTGTGTGGTTCTCTCTTCTTCTCGTCTTGCTTGTGTGTTTTCCAAAAACTGAGCTCCCTGAGCCTTAAGCTCCTTTTTATACCTAGGGGTGACTTTCCAGAAGCTCTCATTCAGAAACTACCAGAAGGAATGCCCACTGGGGCGCGGACCTAAAGAAAGTAACAGTGATAGGGGCACTTTTTGCAGCTGTCCTGGTCTTCCCTTTTAGGGATGCAGAGTTGCAACAGGGCCCCGCCAATCACCCCTGCACCACCGGGCCCTGGCCAGAGAGCAAGGCCTGCCCAGCGCAGCAGCTGTCTGTGAACCTCACCACCACAGCTGAGGCCAAGACCCGCTCCTTCACATGTAAAAGATAAAAACCTGGGACCGGACGGATCCTCCGGCCTTCTTTATCCCAACCCGACTGTCCATCACACCACACAACCGTCAACGTGCTCCCAAAGAAGCATACTCCTGTCTATTGTGCACGGCAAAAAAGGAAGCACTAGCATTCATATTCTCAGTATACATCAGATTAATAGATTCACATGCGTAGGATGAGGCACATTATACAACACCCAACCCCTGAACCTTAGCTGTCTTACATAAGCAAAGCATAAAATAATGTTTTTTTTTTTTTAACCCATGAGAACTGAAAACAGCTTTGAATCTCCCAGGATATACAGGATGTTACTATGGTCTGTGTAGATATTCCAGGAGTGGCACGTGTTTTTGCTCGTCTGTGATATTACATCAATGTACAGTATGTTTTGTGGGACTAGGTTTGTAATATTGTGATATTAATACGATGCTGTTTACATTTGTAGGATAACCAGAGAAGCAGTGCTAGGAGGATCTGAAGAATAGTCTTTAGCACTGATAGGCAGAATGATCAGGGAAATTATTTGGGACAGGTAGAGAAAAACGTCGTTCAATCATTGCTATGATTAAGATGTATACGAAAATACGGAGGCATAGACATAGATCTTAATTGCAATGCTCCTTTGCTTTCTGCACCTTTCCTGTACTGCAACTGACCGTTCATTCATTCATCCAGACTTTTTCATTTGCCTCAGGATAAGAATTGTGTGATAGTCGGTTGTTTGTGCAGTTTTCTAGTGCACGTCGCATGTGTTTCGTGTTTTTATTTCAGTGAAAATCCGTAAAAAAAAAACTGACTGCGGAAATGCAATTATGGCAATGCACAAATTCGTTTATCCGTATTTTGTCAGGTAATCTCTAGAAAGATCTCGAAGTGTGCTGAACCCCAGCTTGCGCAATTGATTAAGCATCGCAATGTCAGAGCGAAGGTAGTCCATATGAGTTTCTGTAACCTTCAACGAGAACATGCTGGAAGTTCACGCCAGCTCTTCCTGGTAGGAGGGCCCAGCTGTCAAGCATGCTAGACGGAGGAGGGCCAGCGACAGTCTTGGAATTTCTTGTTTTGATTCAGGACTGTGAAAGTTAACCCGGGATTCTAGAAAGACGCGAGGAGAGATGTTTGTAGAAAAAAAAATCTCACCTTTTCATTCTAGAAAGCTCTATATGTAGGATTGGATCTGCAGGGCTTTTTAGGATTTTTTTTTTCCTTCAAGAAAGGTCGTCCTCACCAATCACTGAAGACTTCAGCGCGGCCCTCATCGACCATGTGACTCTTGACGCCGGGCGCTTGCAGTCACTTCATCGTTGTCTTACATATTACTCGTTCATCGGGCAGGCACTTGGAAGTGTTTTTTTTTTCCTTTCGGTTCACAAAAAGACATACAAAAAAAACCCAATTGTTTCTGCTCGTTCTCCTTACAAACAGCTCCCAGTTTTTGGATTGTGCAGAAGGGGTCATCGGATTTTGCATGAAAACGTTTACGTAAATTAAAGAAGGTACTAGTAAGGTTCTGCACAGGGATAAAATGTGAGGACTCACCCAGTGTTACAAAGTGTGCGATCTATCCTCTATAGCTGTTCAGATCTATAATATCAATTCCTAGTTGGACTCTGGAAACGGAAAGCGCACTGTTGGCTAAATTTCATATTAGCGGCATAATTCGAAGGGTAAGAAAATGCGGTAATTAAAAGGTAAAAAAAAGATGGGGTTTTAGTAAGCTTTTTGACCAACTTTTATAATGTAAACGTTTTTGTTTCTGCACTGTTTTCTAAAATGCTGATAAAATGCTGTTTTTGTTTACTCGTACCTTTGTCTTTATTATTTTATTAAACTTAGCTAGGAAAAAGATATAAGATCTTATTTTTGTCTAGACAAATGTTTAGACACGTTGTAATTTTTTTTTTCTATTAACTATACCAATACTTTTGATAGATACGTTAGGTCCCAAATGTACTTTAATTTAATGTACAGTACATGCTCTTATCAGTTTAGGAAAAGGTCGTTAATATGCAGTTCTGCTCTTAAAAGTAATGCTCTTTAAAAATAGTCAGGACAACAGGATAACGGGGAAAACGTTATCGTCACTGCATTTTTAAAGGCGTGGGACACAAACATTTTCAGGTTTTCCCTAGCATCATGAAATATTTGATCTCTGCCACCCTTTAACATGAATTCGCCTCATGAATCTAATATAATAAAGTTCAATGCGTGTATCTTCGACTTATTTTATTCGAGCTTTACGGTCTCACGTTTTGGTCGTGATGTTGTCAACCTTGGTTGGCCACTAGGAGGCGCCATCGGTTCGCTTTTTGACGCAATCTGCACCCGTTATCGCACTAAACTGTACCACACGCCAAAATAACAAGAGTACAGCAACACAACTTCATTACAAGAGAAAACAAACGTATAAAATGAGCGCTTATTAACCTGTTTTGAGGTCATATGGGGGTTGTTGCGTGTGATTATCCACAGCAGGTCAATATCAGCAGAGACGTGGAAATTTGGAAGTCAAAGTCCATAGCAGAGCATAGTGATTCATCCGGCCCGAGCTCATCCTAGTTACCTTAGTGTTAAGCGGACTAGGACCATGTGACTAACCCCCAGCCGAAGATGGGACATAGGTTCATCGCAGGCATTACCCCCTATGGGAACTATGGGTAAGGTACCTGGCTGACGGGTACATTAGTGTCTGCAGCGGTGACTCGAACCCGCAACCTGTCAGTTATGAATCCAGCGGCTCGTTCACTTCTTTACGCTGTTCCCCTTCAAAAATGGTTTATTTGTTTTATTTGAGAGCCCAGGGGCGTTGATGCCGTTGAACGGGATATAAGCAATCAGGCCTGCACTCCCGATGTCTTCCCTCACGTTGCCGCCGTACATGTAGTGTTAAAGAATAAAGAAGTTCAACAGTGTCAAGTCCTGTCTCTTGTACATAAACCTGACGAGAAACATATCAAAGACTGGGATGCGAAATCGACTATCCTCACTCGAGATCGGATCATTTCTTTAAGATCTGCGCACTGTCTGGATGTTCAGTGAAGGTTTTCCCTCATAATACATTTAATTAATTTGACCCTTGTTTTGGTAGTGGAGCAAGGCACGGTTCTCTCCCTACGTGCCATAACATATTATTGTTATTGTTATAGTTTTATTTCATTTTTTATGGATGGACAATCGCGTTGTTTCATTTTGAAAGACTGGTATGCTGGAGACTATACCAATAAGCTATATGTTAATGTTAAAAGCAAATAATAACAAATAAAAAATACCGTGAGTCGTACATAGATCTATATTATATGCGTACACATGTGAATACAGTGTTTTATAACCAATACATAATGCATTTTTACCCGATAACGTGTTAGCAGATAGCACGTTTCCAGCCTTGTAACGTGTGAAAGACGTCGTCATCAGAAACTGTGAATATTTTGAAACTCTCATGCAAGTTTCTCTTTTAATTGACCCTTTGTGGGTGATGCCCTTGACAGCACTGCGGTGTGAGCGCTGACCAGCGATGGCCTCCGGGCGCAGTCCACCTCCGCTCTTACCTTGACGAGCCCTGTGACCCGCACTCCACATGCTATTTTGCAATTAAGGAAGAAGCACGTGAATTCCTGGATCAGCTGACGAACCAGCGCCATGCGAGTCGGCTCCGCGAGCAGCAGTACGCATGCTCCGTGTGTAAGATCCGGGCTTGGGGCAGGATGAATGCTAATTTTCAAGATGGCGGCGGAGGGAGGAGGGAAGGAGATGAACGAAATTAAAACTCAGTTCACCACCCGGGAAGGCGTCTACAAACTCCTCACTCACTCCGAATATAGCCGCCCCAACAGGGTGCCTTTCAATTCCCAGGGCTCTAACCCCGTCAAAGTCTCCTTCGTCAACGTCAACGACCAGTCTGGTAACGGCGACAGAATCTGTTTCAATGTGGGCCGGGAGCTATACTTTTATATCTACAAAGGCGTCAGAAAGGTAAACAGGACGTTACGTTCTCCAAGCCAACGGCTCTTATAGCATTAATGTTTGCTTTTAAAGTAGAGAAGTAATGGGGTATAATGCGGCTGACGCAACCAAAGTGACACCTACCTCCAGTTTGCTTTTCGCCTTTCTTGTTAAACAGTTGTGGTATGCACTGAGCTGACAGCTGAAAAAGGCCCTGTTTCACCTGCTTTGGAATGTGCATCTAGCGTCCGTCATGGTCATATATAGACGAAGTGGTGCACAAATGTGTCTAAACTTGCGTGCGTGAACTTCACGGTGTCTGTGCTTCAATCGTTCGGGACGTGACGTGCGGCGACAGTCGGGTCGTGTGACAGATCTGCTCAGTTAGCTTGTGTGTGAGGTGCCACGCAAAGCAATGGATGTGTCTCCATTTGGTTACTTGTTTCTCATTTTCTCGGGGTTGGTGTTTTATCCGTAGTTGATCTCACTTTCCAAGGCGACCCTGTCTTGCGGAGGCGGTACGCGAAGCAGAACTATATGGTAACTTAGTACGCCTAGCGTGCGAGCTGTTTTGTGTATTGCATGAATTTGCCGTGACCGACACGCAGGTCTCTCTGGTTGTGACTAGGACAGAGGCGTAAGAGGAGACGTTAATGATCTGAATTCAATGTGTGAAATCATGCGTAAGGTGGGCGTATTGTAAACTGTTAAACACTTTCAGCCTGGATGAGCGGAGTCGCTGTTCGACGCAGTATGTAATTTCGGGTGTCAAGAGTACTGCTTGATGATTATTATGTGGCTTAAGTGCCCTATCAGACAACCTTTCGTTTCTTCAGCAGTTTGGAAACCCTTCGTTGAGGTCGGTATTGAAAATGTCTGCTCTGATCTCTGTAGAAGGCTACAGATTTGATAGAAAATCACACTGTTTTCCCACACCGTGAATGTACTTGGGGGTTATGGTAACTCTGGGAACACAGGTAATTTGAATGTCGAAGGATTAAAGCCACGCCTTATGTTGGAAAGTCATGCTGGACGTTCACCGTGCCCGTATACCCAATAAAGCTGGCATTGCTCAGCAAGTTTGCAGTGTCATTGGAGTATGCGGGAATGTTTCACTTTTGAGAGTTGAGCGTAATACATTTATGTAGAGGAGGGTTGGAAGAGTACTGCTGAAAGGGTATTGTAATTTTAAAAAAAAAATACTTCAGGTAATAACCCCAGATATTTAAAGACAGTCTGTCATATCTGTTGATTGAGATTTGTTGAGAACACTGCGGTAGTTCTCACATGTTGAGAAAAGGTTCAAATTAAAGTGCTTCCTGAAAATGTCTGGTTTGATTAAAATGGGAATACTACGGCATTACATTTCACTGAACAGCTTAGTATTTAATTGGAAACCTGTGCCAGGCTGTGTACTATATCCTGCTCTGTCCTGAAGTTGATTTGAATGCTGTGTTCTTGAGTAATGTGCCTCAAGGCTTTCAGTAATACATTCCAGAGCTGACACTATCCCATTACGTGCCTTATCCAAATTTCCTATATCATCCCGTTTTTCATCACAATTGTAAAGTCTGGGCTCTGAAAATACTGTTCTAAAGCTGATGGTGTTCTATCTGCTTGTTCCTTCTTTGCTCATGGGTTTATGATGTATTTTCTATGTACCTGGAATCACTTCTTGGTGGCACAGTATAGACAACTGTAGATGCTTGATTTACCCTTGAGTTCCTAATTGTCAAGAGTCCGAATGTCTATCTGGGTGAATACATCAGGGTTTTCTCTTATCTTTAGTCAGTACATAGTACATATTTCATTCATATGTACATGTATAGCTAGACGATGTTTTGCATTGTAGTGTTTGTCATCCATCACAATGCCTATGACTCCCTTATTGTAGGACACTTAGGACTCAAACACATTCTCAGAGTGTGGAGATTTTGCCACTGGGTGTTGGGGGTTCTTCATGGAAAAACTTGTCAAATGCTTTGTAGTCTTGGGAAGTGAAGTCTATGCTGGTCTCTTTGCATGCAGACAAAACTTTATGTGCAAGTTTCTTTGCAAGTAATCTGACGCATGTCTAGAGAAGTGACTTTACTAGTGCCTCCCTCAGTAGCAAAACTGAAATCTATTACGATTTGTCTTGACGCTATGTCCGCTTAATAATGCTAATATATTTTACAGTTAAGAATTAATAAAAAAACTGTACAAAGAAGTCTATGCTTAAAATGTACATATTAATTTGCATGTATTTAACTGCATATGTTGCTCATGCAGTTACTGTTTAAAGTACCAACTCTTCTCGTTAGACAGATGGACTTAATTCTCTTGCAAGAAAGCACATTTGCAGATCTCAGTGGAACCTTTTTTATCTAAGTGAAAATGCTGTTTTTCCTCTTGGATGGTCTTATTAAAACTATAAGAATGAGGAAGGATTTAGAGCTATATGAACTCTTCAGTTTACCAGTGTGACTGATAGTGCAGATGACCAGGTGGGTGAAAGTCCTCTGCCTGCACATGGAGTGCACATTTAGCAAAGAGACAGAGGATACATGCTGGCCAGGCACTCACTTAAATCTGGGCGAAACATGTGGTTAGTAATAGTAGTGCAGTATGTCCTTTACAGAACTAACTAGGATTGTAACTTTTCAGCTTTAAATTTCTCTCAAAGCCATATTTCAAGTTGCCTTTTGATCCATGGATCTGTGATTCATTTTCGTGCTTTAGTTTTTGTTGAAAGAGTTGCAGGGATATCTCTTGTTCAATTTTAGAGAAAAATATATTCTAGATTTTAATTTAAGATGTAGCTTAAGACATTAATTCTGTCAACTACGTGAATAAATATGCATTGAAGTGAAATAAGAGTGCATGTTGTGCCCTTTTCCGTAATGAACCTTATCTGAATTTGATTAGAAGATGGCTCTGGATCACTTAAACCCCAATTGTCAAACCCTAGTTAAAAAACAGTTTTAATAATCCAAACTTCATGAAGTGTGAAAAATTGATAATTATTTCATACTTTTACCATGAATCTGTTTAAGTCAGTGGCTACTAAAAGTGTGATTGTTCTTTGCAGTCTAAAATATTTCTGACAGCCCTCATCTAATGTTCTTTTTAATTTTCAACCTCATATATACGTGTAATAAGTGGGTTGTAGGTTGAATGGTACAGTGTCATCGGCCATAGTGAACTATATTGCCTCGTTCTCTGCTGACTGCTGTGGACAAGTTGACTATTTCTACGAAAAACATTAACGTACTTGTAAAACAGCTTTATTAGACTAAAGCTCTTTACTCTGCAGGTCTCAGGCTCTGTAGATAAAAAGAGGGATTGTGGTTTGTGAACTCTGTTGTGAGCTTTTTTTGGTTCTTTGTTTTTTTATTTTTTTATTTCGGCATTTAAAAAAAAAATCCTTCTAAAGATTTCTCTGTGTTCTTTTCCATGCTGTGTCAAGTCCAGTTTGAAAAGGGCTCTCTCGTATAACGTTTAATTCTGTCTTGAATGTTTATATGTATATAATTACTTACTAAATTATTTGTTTATCTGGCTCCATCATGAATTACTCAGCAAAGATGGTTTTAGAGAGAGTCATAACTGTTTGTATTTTTATAGCCATTGAAACTGTGTGTTTCTACAGTCTGGATGCTGTTTTGGCTCATTTAGAATCAAAGGGAGTCAGGAACAAGCTACCCAACCATGTTATTGAAGCTGATACTTTGGCTTCTTTCAATAAACAGTAGAGTTTGAGATTGAGATCCTTGGATCATTTAGTTACTGCCAACTAAACGAGCTAGATGCGTAGAATAGCCTTCTCTCATTTGACCCTTAATATTAACCTTAATCTATTTGGGGATTAAGAGTGGACAACTAATCTGAATTTACTTAATGTTAAACGTTTTGTAATGTAATGCAGTCATCAGTTGGAACTAAAAATTCCCACATTTTGGTCATTCGGCTCCGAATTTGCTTACCTTAGTTTGATCTTAATTACTCTAAATTGATTGGCTGTGTGTGTTCAGCTGTTTGTCTCTTTTAAAATTTTCATTTTCTTCCTTTGTCATTAACTGAAGTGGTGGACCACACTTGAAGTTTTTTTTAAATTGAAATATCCCTTGATTCCTCTTTAATGTCTTAATGTTAATTAATGATACCATTGGACGTACAGTAGGTTTCAGAAACATTCTCACTTGTAGAAGAGACTTCAGACTTAAAGGAACCTGTTCCTTACATTATTTCATGAACCTGATGAATATTTAAGGAATATCTCCTTTGTTATATTATCACTGTGATTTGATTTGCCAGCCAATTCTCAAAGATTATGGGCTACATTCAGTGCTCTTGTTTCTTGAAAGTGTCTGTAAAGCTCCTGTTGTATGAGGTAGTCTACTGGCCACATTTATCCCTAATGTCCACATCCTGCAGAATTTACCCCATGTATCACCTCTAGCAGAATACTGTCAATTCCCTAACAAATGCCTGGCAACATGATCTAACAGAGCAGAGACTAAAAGTATTTCAAAGTTAAGGTTTAAGGTTTACGAATCAACCCAGGCTCATGTAAGTCAAATGACTCTTATCAGTTCTGGTGAATACATGGTTAAAACTGTATACCATGAAAACTGCAGCCATGCAGACTTGGGAAAGAGAGAATAGTTTTTAACAATTAAAAATATTCAAATTTGTTAAGGAATTAGTCCATTTACTTTTGTGCCATTAATGGCACAATTATTATTAAAATAAGATTTCTGATTTCAAATACCTTATATATTTATGTGCCTCCTTAACTCACCTGTCTATTGCTAACATAAAAATATAAGCAGAAAATGGCAGAAAAGTAGAATATTCCTCTGTTGTAGCTGCTGTTTCTTATGAAATAGTTCTCAAAATGTGATTTTATGTTTGAATATGAGTTTCTTTCATGGTGTTACTGGTAAAAAATGTAACTTTCAATTTACTCTGATGTTGCAAGCAACAGTTTTCTACCATTTTTGTTGCCTACATTTTTGTACCACTGGTTTAAGGTTTTCAGGATCCCTTTTGAACTCCAGTGTTGATGTGGTGTAGTGCTCTGCTTCAATATCCAGTGTTCCTTTATCACAAATCAATAGTTTGTAAAAACATTTAACACCAGAAAGGGTTGATCCATGTTCATTATGTTTGCATCCAGGCTTTTGTCTGAATGGGGCCTGCAGAGCTCATTTGCTCTTAACTGTTGGAGTTGTGATTGGATTTGATGGCTAATGAGTGGAGCCATTAGATAACTTCACATGAGATGTGCATTGTGGTAGTAAATTAAATTGAAACACATATTATTGCTCCAGTTACACAGAGGCTAAGTTACTGTAATGGTTTTGTTTTCTGTCTGTGTTGTAATAAAACAGTGCGGATGGAGAAACGTTTTGAAGAGGAAGATTGAGCCCTTTTGCAGCAGCTTTATTTTAAGGACAGAGACACAAACCGATCCAGAACTACCTTTCTTTAGTGTAAAGGTACAAAGCGACATCTATGGATTGTATATCACCGGCCTTTAAGAAAGTTACTAAGGTTGTTTCTGCTGTAACCAAAATAACAAAATGTTGCTTTCTTATTTATGAACCTCTTATTACCTTGGATTAGGGTTTTCTGAAAAGCTTGATTTTATCAATAGGAGATGATGACAGTCACATTTCTAAGATTCCCCTCTACAAAATGATTTCCTTGTCTCTTTGTGTCAAGTCATTCTCAGAAATGTAATTAAAAAAAGCACACTAGTTAAAAAGTTGAAATGTTAAATGGCACTCAAAGATTGTGCCAAATAGGTTATCATTTGAGACATTTCCACCTTTAAATGGATAGCATTTTACTTTTCATGAGTGACAAAATGTATGATGCATTTTTCAAAAAAGGAAATTTACATCTTCGTGGGTGACTAAAATGGTTGAAATTTAGTGCCTCCAAGTAATTGAAAGACAATTACCCTCCCTCACTAAAGTTACTAACAAAAAGATTTACAGAATTGTTATTTCTTTTCACAGCTTGCATGCTGCCATAGCTACCTTTTCTAAATTAAAGGTGGTCCAGTCTTAAAAATCATTTTTTGATGATACCAGATTTTAATGCTGGTTGATCATGTTAGTAACAGCGATATTGCATGTAACTTTATAATAGCATGCCATATGATTCATATTTCTCAAGTTTGTTCATTATAGTTATTTAATTTTTCACTTTTTCAGATTTTTGATGGAAGTATGAAATTATTTCTTAGAGAATACGCTGTTTTTTGAACAACCCCTGTTTGATTGTTCATGTTCATGTGGTCAAATAGATCAACTTTCAATATTTACTACAGTACAGATTTTAAAGTTTTTTTCTTCATTAAGATATCCAACGTTAGGATAGTTCTTTAAGGAACTGTGCTTCCTACTTGCAGTCACATTATTCCTGTATTTAAGTAGCTATTGAATCTGTAATTGTAGCTCCTCATCAGGTACACTGAAAATAATGAGGTACTCCCAGTCTTAATAAGAATATTCCATGGAGTAAGAATACCTTAAATTATTTACCAATGTTTGTGGCCAGCACCCATAACACCCTGCAACTCAAAACTGGCAACCCAGTGAAGCTCAAGCAGGTGTGAGCCTGGTCAGTACCTGGATGGGAGACCTCCTGGGAAAAACTAAGGTTGCTGCTGGAAGAGGTGTTAGGGGGGCCAGCAGGGGGCGCCCACCCTGCGGTCTGTGTGGGTCCTAATGCCCCAGTATAGTGACGGGGACACTTTACTGTAAAATAAGTGCTGTCCTTCAGATGAGACGTAAAACCGAGGTCATTAAAAATCCCAGGGTGTTTCTCGAAAAGAGTAGGGGTGTAACCCCGGCATCCTGGCCAAATTTCCCATGCCTCCTAATAATCCCCCTCTATGAATTGGCACTCCCCCACTCCGATGGCAGGCGCAGCGACGCGCCGGTTGGAGTATTTCTCGGTCGCAGTTAATGGCAACGTCAGCTCAAAGATTTGGTTCAAACCACCAAATGGAGACTGGTGTGCCGACAAGCGGACCCTGCTGATGCGGGATTAACACTAGGAAAGAGAGAGAGAGTTTTGCCAATGTTTGTGTTTTAAGGTGAATGATGAAGCAGCAGTATCAATTGTCATATTGTCATATGACAATTGTCATATGATATTGTCATATTTCAGAAGCTCAGCTTAGTCATTACTGGATGGGGAGACATTTAAAGGACATTTAAAGAAGCAGATTTAAGTGGCTTAATCAGTTAAATTGGTGGTACTCTTCCATGCAGGATCATAATTTCCAAACCAATGCCAAAGAACGGTGACTAGGGACTCTGTCATAGGAGGTGTCATGCTCTTTTGAGTGTGTGGTAACTAAAGATTAAATGAGTGCTGCACTTCAGTAATAGGTCTGGTAAATATCTGTGCAAATAAAAATCAGCATGCACTATATATGCATGACATTATTATGTTTCAGGATTACATTAATCTTTGATTTTAATAGCATTTTAACTATCATATGACCTACCACATAAAACTGTACAAAGGGAATGTGGAATGTGCCTCTTAAATGGCAATCTAAAGATTTTATAGTCAAAAATCTGCTTTCTTTTATTGAATCCTTGTTATTGTTCTCAATTGTTTTATGTGATGAGAAACTATAAGCAGCACTCTTGCACTAGAGATAACATCTCGCTTTCAGTTTTTCTAGTGAAGTGTCCATTCATTTCTTCTCTTGCTGCATAGGCTTTGGTTTTTGAAGGTTAAATCCTAACCCTTGTCTGAAAACTGTAAGATAAAATTCATATTGTAACTTTGACATTTTCCAGCAGAAATAAAATGAGTAATACATGAGCTGCAGGAATAGTAATGCTTTGATTATAGATATAACTGCATTTCCCCATTCATCTTTGCAGCCTGTTTGTTTTATTCCTGTTTACCTATGAGTCATTTTTCTTGTCCCATATTTTGCTCTTTCTGTAATTTCCGTCTTGATTGCACCCTTTGCTGAAAAAAATAACTCTCCTATCTAGAAATAGATTTTTATCAATAGATACTTGTCATGAACATTCTGTTTAGGGAGTTTTTCACAGCTCTCCTCTTCCTGATAGATTTTAAGTCCTGCAGCCAAGCTGAACACATAACCTTTAAGCCTGGGTTTCCCAAGGGGCTCATTCAGAGCCCACTGCGAGACCTGTGGTCTGTAAGTCACCAGAAAGAGCCTGGGCCATATCTAATATAAGCCTTCATTACTAGTTTAGCACAGTTGGTGGAGTAATAGGGAGATAACTTGCTGGCCGCTTGGGTTATGTCAGAGAGAGAGAGGTATCACTCTTTCAATTGGCTACACCCTCCTCTGTAGCACGGTGGAGCTTATAGTGTGTCCAAAAATGTCTGTGTCCTCATTGTCCCTTTGCAGGACAAGACCATGGCCCAAGTCCTATACAACTGGAGGTTCTAATTCGGAACTGTATTAAAGTGATGGACAGTTCCAGTTTTATAAAGATGTGCTGTAGACTAGTACCTTGGATTGGAATTGCCAAGGCAATTAGAACTTGGTTTTAAGATCAAATGACTGCTTCTTCCACTTCAGGTTCATGGGGAAGCCAGAGCCTATCCCAGCAAGCAACTGGTGTAAGGCACTATACTCCCTGCACAGGAAGTCCATCACGGAGCACACACAGACACACATGCTCAAACCAGGGCCAATATTTGACAGGACCCAGTTAACCTACCAGTTTGTTTGTGGACTGTGGGATGAAACCGGAGCACCCGTAGAAACGGGGAGAACTTACTAACTCCAAGCAGATAGCACCCCAGGTCCAGAATTGAACCCAGGGCCCCAGAGCTGTGAAATAGTAATGCTAACCACTGTGCCTCAGTTGGTTTTAAGATGTTTATCCTGGGATTTGGTTTGTACTGTAGTATTAGGGCAACAGTGTGAAAGATTGCTGGATAATTGTTAAATATTTTGGCCCCTTCTGGTAAGTACTGTATAGCATTCTCTTTATACAAGCTTCAGCTAAGGATATGACAGTCTTGTTGCTTTCGTTTGTTTTTAAATATTGGAGACTGGAAGCTCAAACATAGGACCATGTATTTTTTAATAAGGACAAATGGTCGAATTTTTCATTCCTGCAGTTTTTAGTCTTAATCAGTGGAACTGAATTCTAAGTCTTAAGCTCAGAATAGAAATGAGTATAGTGTAATTTAAATGGAACAGTTAGGCCTATTTCATCAGTTTTATTGCAAGCCAAGGTGAATATATGTATATTGGGATGTTAAAATATGTGAACTATAAACACTGTGAACATTACAGTCCAGATGTTTGTAGACTGAATTCCTATGTGCAAAACGACGGAATGAAAAGTAATAAAACACCCCTCCTGTAGCTTTGTGATTAGATGAAGAGTTAATTATACCAATAACTTCAGGAGAAATGTAGACCTCAGACAGATGTCCTACCCACTCTGCTAAGAAAAAGCAGTCCAAATTTGTAACCACTTAAATATGACTTAAACACAGATTTGTGGGGCTGCCTCTTGCCATAGAAGGTAGATGGAACTGATATTTTCATTTTGAATGGAGTTATGAGATAATACTGTTAGAAACTATTACTGAATGATATACAGCTTGTAGTATTGTCCGAATAAGATAATCCTGTATATGTGAAGGAAATGTTTGTTTTCACTTCCTTTATTATTTTTTTTCAGGTGTCTATGAATATTATCTTCTTGTTATGTCTGCTTTTTAGTGATTTGTGATTTTGGAAAACTCAATTTAGTTTGATTTGTGGTTTGTTCTGGAAGAAAAAAAGTCAGAAATATTCCAAAACTTTTCACATACTGTACATAGAGGGCTGCATGGTGGCTCAGTGGCTAGCATTGCTGTCTAACACCACTGAGGCCCTGGGTTCGTGTCCGGACGTGGGGTGCTATCTCCATGCGTCTGTATGCTATACCCCTTGTCCCCATTGGATTTCCCCTGGGTGCTCCAGTTTCCTCTTACGCTCAAAAGGCATACTGATGGGTTAAACAGCTTCCAGGAAGACTGGCCCTGGTGTGAGCACATGTGTGTTGGTGTGGCCTGTGACGGTCCTGTCCAGGGTGCATCCTGCCTTGATTCCGTTGCTTGCCGGGATTGGCTCCAGCTCCCTCGTGACACTGTCCCAACTGGGATTTGGAAGAAGTGGAAAAATGGATGGATGGATTTACATGCAGAGCTTTTAGATATAGATTTTAGATACAGGAAACACAGGATACTCCTTAGGTTTCTAATGCATAAGATTCTCGATATAATAATATTTTCTTTTCTGTAACTGTAGAAATAGGTAGCATGTGAAATAACAGATGTTTAACAAGCTGTCACACCTTTACTAAGACAATGGTAATGCGTTATCGTAGTGTGACAAATCTCAGTATTATTTCCCAACGTTGACTAATATTTCTCTCAGTCCGCTGTGATGTAGAAATTGCAAATTTGCATAAAATAAATGGTGGGTTTGACATATTGGTGTCTGAAAAAGAATCAAAGTTAATATATTTATGGGTGCAAAGAAAGTATGTTAAAGTCACTATTTGTTTGGTGGATTAAATAACGATGTGCTGCCTGTTTCTCTTCACATCAGAAATGCTGGTCAGCTCCTTGTTCAGAGCTTCCTAATGTTTGCTCTGGCTTAATTCTTAAGATCTCTCTACTTCTGATGTAAGAAAAGCTTTATGGTTCAGAAATCCAAAATGTGTACCTTTGCTATTAAGGGATAATAGTGTAATGTTCATTATATTCAGCTCATTATACTTATTGTGTGGTTGTGGTGCAAAGAAACAGAAAACAGGATGTAATTTTTGAAACATGACATTAGTATTTATAAAAACCTGGAGATCATATACTAGAAACTAAATGGCACAGTGACAATGAAAATCAGAATTTATTTTGAATTGCAGGTTGTCTGTATCTTGTAAATATGTCGAGTATTGCCAGGAAGGACTCCTCTACAACATTAAAGTTGTGGCAGTATTCAGATCCTCTTCTCTTTGTCTGAGTATGAGTACTGTCTGTAATACTAGTGCTAAATTAATTCTGTATATTTCCTATTTCAGTCAAGTCAGAAGATTGCACTATAATTGATTCAAAATTGAATCAAAAAGGGAATGATAAATGCCTCTTTTGTTGTAGCAAATTTTCTTCTTTGCTACACAAACCTTGTGGAAAGGTAAAACTAATTAGTGCAGTTTGTGTGTTGTACCCCACAAGCAGTAGATATTTTCAGTAGAATATTGATCCAGTAGAACTATTTATCATTTTCTTATCTTTTGCTTCTCATATTCCGTTTACAGAAGTACTTTTAATAGTCTTTCTTGAGCCACATGGCACACATCAGCTCTGTTACACATTTGTCTTATGTCACATCATGATGTGCTAATTAAAATTATTTCTAGGAATCGGAATTTCAAATTCCTTAAGAGCACTCAATGCACATTTGTTTTTAGGTATTGTACAGTTCAAGTCTAGAGACTGTCACAGGAGCAGTGTAGAAGTATTTTTCTCAGGCCCATAATGCTTTTTTAACTTTTGTAATGCTAATGTAGCAGTTTTAATCCATTACATTTGCAATATGACTGAAATTAAAAGGAAATTTCATAGCATCTGTGTAGTCATTTTTCTGTCCACTTGTAATAGTGGACCAATCCTGGTCCTGGAGAACCCTAATCCACTTACACTTATAGATCACCTTAAATTGCCTGCTATTTAAAGAACAAGAACACATACTGTATTTAAGCAAATGATCAATTAAGCAAGTAATGAAGTGAACACTGGTCCTTTAGAGCTAAAGAATATTCAGATTTTTG
Source organism: Lepisosteus oculatus (assembly GCF_040954835.1). Classification (NCBI taxonomy): domain Eukaryota; kingdom Metazoa; phylum Chordata; class Actinopteri; order Semionotiformes; family Lepisosteidae; genus Lepisosteus; species Lepisosteus oculatus. The sequence continues at coordinate 11,278,825 of NC_090703.1, read as the reverse complement.
TTCTAAATGATCTCTAAATTACTGTTATTGAAAACACCACCAGTTTAATTGATCATAGTTTGTAGAGGTTGGAGATCTCTGGTCTATACAATTGAAACAATGTATTATATATACAGTACACTTCATATAGTGCAGCTCTTCATTTGATGGAGGAATAAAACCCAGGGCAAAATTAATTGCTGCATAAAGATGGTTACCTTCACGTAACGTGAAATTTAAAATGTTAATTTTTTCTTTTAAAGTCATCTTCTAGGTGACCTATTGTGAATTTAGTTTACCTTTAAAACACACTTGGATGCATCTTTAAGAACTCTTTTTGTTGCCTTTATAAAACAGGTGAGCATTTTATGATAAGATACATGTGATACAATTGCATATTCTGATGCATTTTAATAAAAAACAGTAATGTTTAATGGACGACTTAGCTAACTATAAGAAGTTGTATAATTTGTTAGCATTGAAGCTCACAGAGGCCTAACTAGCTGTGGAGTGTAACACAAACCATTGCGTGCTTTTAGCCTCTTGGTATGTCAAAAGTGGGTTACCATCACAACCTAAAAATATTCTTGATAAGGCATTGTAAAAGCATTTACAGACTGGATTTGGACTGTAAAATGGATTGCTGGGAGAGCATAGGATATAATTTGGCTCAAAATAGTGAATCAGACAAGCCTCTAAAGCATAGCAGAACAGGCAGGATTTCAGCGATTTCATTATGAAAGGCTGTAAGTGTTGAAAATTGTTACAATGTACAACAAGGCCAGGCTGTTTTAAATATAAATACAGTTTAGTAGTTTTGCCACTGTTTTTTACTATGAAGTGAGTTTAGATGATACTGTGTACTTACAGGAATAGTCATATTGATAAATGTACGGAACTAACCATGTACAGTATCACTTGTAATGCATTTATTTTATCGTACTGAAGCTAATATTGTTATGGAAAATACCAAGAGTAGATCAGGTACTTTGCTTTTCAAGCATGTTTTTTTTTGTAGTTATGTATTGATTAATAAAACCAAAGATGAAAAAAGAAAACCGGACTGAAGATTAGTATGACCTGATGTGCTGTCACATTCATAATACTCCCCTGCGAGTAAATTTAAAATGGCTTTGTTTTATTCCAAAATGGTTTATTCTGCATCAGTTAGTAGCAACAAATAGAGCAAAGGTTAGTCTTCTTGGTATTTGTCTCTTTCATTTAAGAGTATGTTCCCTTTTCAATGTAACTATATTGTAAAACCTTACATTTTTGAGGAGAGCAATTTGTTGCACTGGATGTCTGTTTGAAGATAACCCTCCACCTATTCTGAAATTTGTCATCTTGCCCTTTCTATTATGTCATTTGTATTTTCAACAGTATCTGATTTTTTGTGTGATCTGATTGGTGTGATACATGCCTCATATAAACCATTGTACCTCAAATTCTTATTAAAAGAGCTACTCTTTTTTTCCTCTGTGCTCATACACAGTGCTTAAAATCAGCAGTGTTTGTTGGGAAATGAATTGCAAGGTTTGACTTGATCTCCGATTTTCTATATTTTTATGAAGCAGGTAATACGTCTGGAAGCTAATGATGCATTTCTCTGCATTAGGATTGACAGATTGCTAAATAGCACCAATTTTTTTCTTAGTGAAAAGGGAAAGTTAAAATTGAGGGATTTAAGTCTTAAAGATTGTAGGCACCTCATAGGATGCATTTTATCCCATAGACTTAGTCCTGTAGATTTTAGCCCATGGGCATTGTCTTTTTTTCCCATCTGTAATAGCATGTTCTTTCAAAAGAATCTTATAAAGCCTGAATCCTGGTTTGACACTTTTGCCTTTTTGTATGTTTTTAATAAGATTTAAAACAATTAAAATCTCTCCTTCAGGCAGGACTACTTTGTATTCCTAATAACGTTCCTGTCTTGAACTGAAGATGTTTGGGAGTACATCAGTTATAAAAAACACCATTAATGCATAAGAGTCTGATAAAGGATCTGTGGTTCATCTTTTATCATTCTCAGGGGATTGTCTTAGTTTTTGCTTGCTGTTTTAAAAAACTTACCCATGTCTCCTGGAACTGGCGTCACAGTCATCTGACAAGCAAATTTAAGTAGTTTTCCTGTTCTAATAAACACTGCATGGATTTAAAGAGCTTTGGAGTGACTTCATACATCTCTCGACAATTTGAGCTGCAACTTACAATTTCAGGTCAGGGCTATCTTGAGGATTCATTTTAAATTCCCATGTTATCGCAGGTTGTTTTATCTCCATCTCCATCCTTTTTAGTCACAGATGGATATACAGTATGAGGATATGTTTGCAAAGGTAATTTTGCAAAAGTCCTAACTGTCTTTAAATTAGAAAAAACTAAACATCCTCTGTCCTAAAAAACAAAACGTTTTTTTCCCGCTCTGGGGTGGAAGACATTCGCAGGACTATTTGAATGTAGATTTAAAATACACTGAAACTGTACAGCTGGAAGTGTCAGAAAACATAACATGTACTTCTCTCAATTTTTCAAAGATTAATCTCAGTGCATAACATATGTCATGCGTTCATAATATGAACTCCTGGTTGTTTTCTTTACCTCCTGACTAAGTCTACACCCGATGCTGAATGGAGGATGTTTTGCCAGTGATTACTTCAGGAATTGAGAAATGGCCAAGCAAATAATTAAAACCAAATTGTTCATAATTGCAGAGGTGACTTATAGCTCTGTTTGATACACTCCTCTCTGAGTCATATGAAAATCAATATAAAACAATTTGAAGCCACGTTATGAGAGAAAAGTGTTTTTCATTTTTGCATTCTGTGTCATCGGAGATTGGGAATACTTGCAATTTTCTCTCTGCTGCGTAGTGCTTAAATACCACAAAAGGCACTCATTTGCCAGCTTCTGTTTGAGCAGGAAATGATGTTTATGAACTAAAGGCTGTGTATTTAAAAACAGACTTTAAATGTTCTTTTCCATTTCATTCACTTCGAATTTAAAAGCTTTAAAATCTTGATTTGAGGATTTTTTATAAATGTTTAGTGGTGAAGTTTAATTTTAATATATCCTCTTATCAGAAAAAACTAAAATCGTCATTTGGTTTCTTTTTCACGTTCCTGTGAAACTGCACCGTGAAGGTTGTAAGTTTTGGGGTTGGCGATATTTGTTCTTGTCTTTTGTATTCTTTGTGTTCATTGAACAGAAGATACTATCATTAGATACCCTGTAATTCCAAGTCCTACTTATCATTTTCTGGTTTGCAGCAAATTAGGGTCTCTTCCGACTAGTCATTTTTCATCAGGGAGAGATTCGTAATACAATTTCTTCACATATCACAAACCTATGCTCTTCTAACTCTTCAGTGCTCATTTGAATATATTGTACATCTGTATCAAATGGTCAGCAGCCACAGCACATACTTTCATTTAGCGATTAATTGGAAGCTCAGTGAACCGTAAGCTTCATAGCTTTTTTAAGGCATTATTGAAGCGCAATCAGTTGACACAGCTGTGGCCTGGCTTAAGGAGCTTGCATATCCATGGCATGTGATATTTTCCATGGATTCAGCCACAAAAAGAATCACAAAGTCTGTTGTTTACCTTGTATTTTCAGTGTGTTTGTGCATTACTCCTTTTTCTAAACAACATTTTCAAATAAAACATCAAGCTTATATTAGAATAAAGGCAACACAGGAGGGCTGCCTTTTAGTAGGCATTGTGATCTCTAGTGCCTTGCTGCTGAAAATGTTTTTTTTTTATATGTAGTGGGTCTACAGATGCTTAACTCCACCTGTCCAGTCTGGGTGACTGGTCACTGTGGGTTACCCTGTTGATTTTCAGACAAAAGTAGTCAATCTGTCAGGTTTTATATATTTTATAAAACAAACTCCCATCTGCATGACATCCTGTAGCGTGTAGTTAAGTTCCTGAGCCATTTAAAGCGCCAAACTAATATTTTAATAGTACTTACCCCTGTTATTAAAATACTTTGCTGTTTTTTGTCTGTGAATTTGTGCTATTGTACTATATTTTGTTTGGTCATTTCAATAGAAACTTACAAGAAAGGAATGTGTGACAGAAAATATTGAATTAAAAAAAGGCCAAAGCACTTTATTGTGCGATTTCCTTGATTAAAATCTCTACAACAGATATCATGAAATTGACCTATGTCCATTTAAACAAAGTGCAGTACAGGGTTACTGACCTATGCAGATTCCTTGTTAGAACCACTTATATAATGAACTTGGCAGTAAATTTCTGCAGTGTGTTTAAATGCAGCTCCTATAGCATCCAGGGCACTGATGTGTAATTAATGGTAGTTGCTGACAGGCTTGACAGAAAACCTAGTTATGCCCTAATCTCTGTGCACTTATATAGAACACAGAATGTTTGCCTTGGGATCATTTTCAGAAAAGCATGTTTTTTCAAACCTGTTTTTTTAAACAGTTACAGTATACGTATGTATGTAAAGGATTGGGGGCTTTTATGAGATGGGAGATGTTGATGGACTTTCTGTAATGGCACTTACTTGAAGGGAGTCCAGATGTGGATATTCAGAATGATTACAGTTGATTTTAGATGAATTATGCAATCTGATTACTTAATGTCCTTATATTTGTGTTACACAATACAGAAAAACAATAAAGGAAAATATACCCCCCAGTATATGTTGGTATTCTATATATGGTATTCTACAATTTGGCTTTGTTGTCTTGTCTGGTAACGTTGCCATGTTTGTTGTAACTAAACAGCTATAAATTGTTGGTAGCTCATGACTGTTATATGAAAGTGAATATTGTGCAGTCACTACAGAAAATACTTTTCCCTATAATGCTTGAGAATGCTTGAGCAATAGGTAAAATTACCTTTTCTTTTGAACTGGTTTTTTACTTATGAGTCTTGTGTATTTGTAATTACATTTCAGCATAACTGTACGGTAATATACAGTCATTAAGAAGCGGCATTTAAACATATGTTCATTTTATGTAGGCCTTCTTCCGAAAGTCTAGAGTGAAAGTATTGTCAAAGAAATCTGTAGAAACCTACATACCAACACCTGGCTTAGCCTTTGCCTTTAGCCACAGTACATATTGGAGGTGCGTATAATTAAACATTTGCAGTAAAATTAACCAAAACAAATGGAGTCTTTTAAAATATTGGTAGCCTGAAAATAATTTGACTCTGGGTATTTATGAATATTGCAAACCGTTGTATGATCATGTTGCAGAATTAACAAGCATGTGACTGCCTGAAAGTCTTTAGAGGGCCAGGTCATTATACAGTATGACTGCAATCATTAACTCTGGGCATTCAATTTTTTTTAAACAGTATCTTGAGGAACTGGATTAATTATCCCATCTCTAATTAACAAGTGTCTAGTAAAGAACTGGACTTGCATTGTTCCCTCCATGCAGAGTATCAGTTGAGACTTATTTTCTTACCACTTCCAATTCCTGCTGATGCTCATTCAGCAGGAGAACTTTACAAAGACGTCTGATGTTGGTTTACTAGCCAGGGATGTGAAATAAAGCTTTTTAAAGGTTTTTCGGACTAGGATATGCTGTAGGATTGAAGAGGATGTCTAAAGCAGAAAGTGGAGAACAAAGGTTGCAAGCAATTTATATAAAAGCTGGAGCTGTTCAAACGTTAGTGGGCAGCAAACAACACTTCCTGTTTTCAGCTGCTGTCATGAGCCGTACCATAAATTTGATTTGTGGGCTAATTGTATGAGCACAGTTGTTAAGTAGAGGTCACATTGCTCCTGTTGGGCCTGTTGACTATAATTTCAACCTGTAAAAAGGGAGCATGTACAAAAAGTGGAAGTCATAATATGAACTATACGTCCATTTATGTTGGTATAATGTTTAGGTTTTCTTAAATTGGCAGGATTTGATTTGAATAAACTTTGATTTGAGGTAGGGTTTGAATTCCAGATCAGTTATGATACTGCAGTATCAGTGTGAATGTTAATGTTTGGCTTTAGTATGGAGCTAAAAGATTGAAGGCAAAACATGTCTTGATTTTCTCCAGATGTGTTTATCGGAATCAAAATGAGCAAATTACCTGAACCCCATGAACAGGTGTTTATCCTTTACTGTTAGGATCAGACACTGTTCTTGACCTGATCGTGCACCATAAATATTCTTACAACCATTTCACTGCTTGTTATTATGCAATATACTGTTTCTCCTCTTTTCATAAACCTTTTTACAAGGAACTCGCCTATCCAAGCATTTCACAGAGGCTAATAAGTTTTTATTTTAAAATTTATGGACATCATTAGCAAAGGAATCTTAGTACTAGTGCAAGGATAGTTTGTAAAAGCTTTTAGAATTTAGTGCATTCCTGCATTGTTTCCTGTAACATTTATATGGAAAGATTTCTTGAAGGATAAAGAATTCACCATTGCATTTCAGCAGTTTTTATTTGCTTTCTGAGCGTACCTGCTAATTACACAGTTCATTAACTGATTGTTCGGAACAAAGCCAACGGATTGCAGATAGGGAGCTATACAACACACTCATCACATTTGGGAACATAAAAGGATATCGGGTGATTTAAGTAAGTTTAACTATGCTTGTTCTTTATCATATAAAGTATTTAAGCTTATACTGATTTCTGAATCTTGTTGATTTATTTATGTGGATTTTGTTTGCTTGAATCATTCTTAAATGTATTTGGTTGTAATTTGGAGCAAGGAATCGGCACAGGTAGTGCTCTACCTAAAGTGCTGCAAAAATATTTTTTAGATGAACTTGGAGATTAAATCACCTCAATAAAATCAGTAAATCAAATAACTATCCATATTTTGGGATAAGGAGTAATTGGAAGTGTGCTGATGATAATATATAATTTCCAGATTTTGAACTTTGCTTATTAACTGCCTTGGGGAAGCAGAGATGTTATATCTTTCATAGATTCCTTCCTGTCTCTGCGTGCACAAAATCTTTCTATTTTGTAGGAAAAGATAATAAGTTTACTAACGTATTCTATGGTGTTTTCTGTAACCAGGAAAATATATACAATTAAACATTATCTCTAAAGGGATGGGCCTCAAAGGTTTTGAGTGCTGAATCAGTCTTGTACGGTACATGGTTTGAAGGCCACGTGCAGCAGTTCTGTGTGGCAGCTTGTAATTTGTTTTGCACTATTGGGATCAGGTGTTACGGAGTTAGGCCTGGGGGTGGTTCTAGGCTTTCTGTGCAACAGCAGCCCTCTGTTGAGGTTTATTTAGAGCTGTGTATCTATCCTCTGACTGGCAGGAAAGCTTTGCTCTGTATTACCTGATGGGGGGGGGGTTCCAAAAACCTGAATGGTTATGTGTGCTTTTCATGTTGGCACAAGTTGGTGTGTTAAATCAGTGTGAGAATCCAAATTAGGATTTAGGGTATGAAAAGGGGAAGAAAACAATCTCATCATTTCCTGGGATACAAACTACTAAATGTGGATGTATCATGGATGCCTTTTGACCAGTTGATTTAAATACTGACATGTATTTTAAATTGGGATGTGACAGTGCTGTGAGTGTACTTTTACGCTCTGTATCTGAGTAAATGTTGCTCGGGGCACTTGTGCAGTGTAGGGTAATATATCTGCAGCTCTGTGAGCCATAACCTAACATTAATTATGAAATGCTGACTTGAAGTGTTTCATCTTGCAGCTGATTTGCAGCTCAGTTTAGGGGTGCTTTAAAACCACTGTGAGCTCACAGTACTGTGCAAAGTAACAGCAGACTGCACAGGTTTTCGAAATCCTAACAACTATTTGAGCTGTTACCAAATTAGTATCGGTTTGATATCCTTTAGTGCACATGGAAGCACTTGTGATCTATTATCCTTCTAAACTATGAGCATTAACTCACTGGCTGTCTTTCCATCTCAGAAACACCAGGTTGTCCACAAGTACAGAGGTAGCAGCATCACCCGAGCTTTGCATTAAAATGATAAATCTGACATGATGTTGTTTTTAGGTTGTATAGAAATTCATTAAATTGATTGCTAAAAAATGCAACTGGTAGTGGAAGTGTTATCCTGTGCTAGAATATAAATTGTATAAATTCCGTGATCAGATGTACTTCAGGATTTATTACTTTTATGTGTTGAAATTACTGTTATGATCTCGCTGGCAAATCTCTCATTCCAAAACCAGCCAAAACTAGACTCGGCTCTTGGCCATTCAGATAAGGCTTGGTAGAACATGGACTGTTATTTAAAGCCCTTTGACTCCCTGACCATATCAGTAGCAGGCTGGGTTCAAACAAAGATTCAGGCTGCCTCCAGCAGAAGTTGCCAGAGCTAGTTAATGATTGAAAGAGTTAATTATGAGCATTGTTCAAATTCCCTGTGTAGTAGGCTATAATAACGGTCCACTCAGCAAATGAAATAAACAGGCTTCTAAAAATACGTAGTGGAAGCATTGTTCTGGAAAAGCATTGACGGATCTGAAACAATTTAGAACCATTCTTCGCTTTGTCAACTGAGATTTAATTCATTTAAAACACATGCATTTTTATTTTTCAGTTGCATTGATTGTGTAATATTGTCACATTTTCTGGTCATGTAGTCTGTGTCTTCTTGATTTTCAGCTGCAGCATTTGCTAAGGCTTTTCTGCTGCAAAAGATTACTGGAGCATTTGCCACTAATCCAGGGTTAATTAGCATTGGGTAGCCCATCTGTAGGAATGCTGTTGCTTTTTTATTATCCACAGAATCAAGGAATGTTAATGTTTTCATTATGTTTTCATGCTTTCTGTTGCTGGACAGTCCAGTTTAAAAATGTAATTCTTGAAATATAGAATTTGTATGTTTCTTTCATTGTTACTATTGCATTAAAAAGAAGCTCCTAATATAATTAAATGCACGTTGAGTTCAGAATGTCTGTACAGTTATTCTGCTGCACATCAGACACATCTGCTACTACCTCTTTATCCCATAATCCCTTCTAATATGGAAGAGCTTTAACTGGTAGAGTGTTTCTTGCCTAAAGGCTATCTGTTCACTTGCTAAAAGTGCTGTTAGTATAGAAAGAATTAGTCAATATTTAACAAGCATCTTAAGAAGAATATAGAATCATTTTAACACAAAACAAAACTACTGTTTGTGTGCATGTGTGCAAAATGGGCTACAGTTACTATGAGAATGTCTAAGTGAGCAAGGCTACAGTGCAGTATCAAGTGCTCTTCTTCTCTGTGTTTAGAAGTAGATCTTTTAATTTATGTCTTTCGTGTTTTTTTTGCTTTTTTCATTGCCAATCCTAAGTTCTCACTTACTGTACGTCTTCCTTACCTCTTCAATCAAGACAACATTGCTCACATATTATGGGCAAAAAACATAAGCAGCAACTGAAAAGGAACCCCTACCTTTTATCATCAACACTCAGTACAAACACAGGTCCAGCAAGATAAGTGCATTGACTCAGTAGACCCCAAAGAGTTGTCCTTGTCCTGTCTAATGGCTCCTAGTTAATCTATTTGTATCTCCTGTCCAGCAAGCACTGTATGGAAAACAGAGTTTTGGCATTTATGGGTGAAAGAGGGCATGATTCTTCATGAAGGAAAGAAAATAAAACAGTTTTATAATGCTTACCATATCTTATTATGACTGTATTGGAATATATTCAACCTCACTAGACTTGTATTTAAATCCAGCTGTGCATGGTCACGGGTTGTTTGCAAGTAGCTTTGTCAACCAGGACATTAATATGCTACTTGAGCTCTCTCTGTGACTTGGTGAATTTTACCTTGTAAACAACAAAGAATCCTAACAGTTACTGTGCATGTGGTATTCAGTTTTTAGACTCTTCGGTAATAAACATTATTGAACTATATAAAAAAACCCATCATGTATTCTGTTAAAATTTTAAATTGTAAAATAAAAATATCCACTAACACTTTGCACACATGACACTCTACAAGGATTGTAAAAATTCTGTTCAGGTCAGTTTGATTGTCCTGAACCTTTTATATTGAGTTTCTCAAACCTTCAGCTATTTAGGTTTGTCTCTCAAGCTGGTGCCAGTACCTTTGATTAACACAGGGGGCTGTGAAAGTGCATTCTTATCAGTGAGAAAACAGAAACTGAATATTAAGCTTTTTTATTTTCATTATCGGAAAAATAAATCAATAGAAGATTGATACTACTAGTTGTTACAATGTAGCAGAATATCAAAATATTTGTAGGTTATGGGAGTCTAGGACAAGCAAGGGAACCCTGGCCTGGCCTGTTTCTAGAAGCATTTGGATGAGATCCTAGCGTCAATTATCTGCCAGTTTACCAATACAAAAAAGTATATGAGCTAAATGGCCTTCTACTTGCAAACTGTTCATGTTTTTATAAATGTTGAAAATGCTATATTTACTTTCTTGCTCGTTGGGATGCTAGTCTTTCAGTGCGTCATGGAATTATTTTTCATGTTAGACCTAGACTAACTGTAGTGCATGTTTTTCTTTTCCACGGATTTGCAGCCCTGCACAGGGATTTTGTATGTCATTAACACCTGCCCTCTGCTGGTAGCTGTCATAACTGCAAGGTAATCTTGTGTGAAACTATTAATAATTATAATTATAATTGCTTACACTTATATAGAGCTTTTCTGGGCACTCCACTCCACAAAGCGCTTTACAGGTAATGGGGTCTCCCCTCCACCACCACCAATGTGCAGCATCCACCTGGATGATGCGACGGCAGCCATAGTGCACCAGAACGCTCACCACACATCAGCTATTAGTGGGGAGGAGAGTAGAGAGTAATGAAGCCAATTCATAGATGGGGATTATTAGGAGGCCATGACTGGTAAGGGCCAATGGGAAATTTGGCAGGACACTGGGGTTACCCCTACTTTTTTCAAGAAACACCCTGGGATTTTTAAGGACCACAGAGAGTCAGGACCTCGGTTTTACGTCTCATCCGAAGGATGGCACCTGTTTACAGTATAGTGTCCCCATCACTATACTGGGGCATTAGGACCCACGTGGACCACAGGGTGAGTGCCCCCTGCTGGCCCCACTAACACCTCTTCCAGCAGAAACCTTAGTTTTCCCCAGTAGGTCTCTTATCCAGGTACTGACCAGGCTCACACCTGCTTAGCTTCAGTGGGTTGCCAGTTGTGAGTTGCTGGGTGATCGGGCTGCTGGCTAGACTTTTGTAGGGTAATGCTTTCAGAAAACAGAAACTGTCAGGATCACACCTGTTAACATATTTAGCTACAATATATGTGTCTGCGATAAAGCCAGTATTGTAATTATAACATCTAAGCCTATTCATGTTTTCCTGTTTTAACCAGTTAAAGAGATGACTTAGTTTTCCTCTGTTTTAAGTTTTGCAGTCCACAAATTTTCTTTGCCAAGTATTATTCTTGTCCACTTTTGGCTTCAGCTTTGTTCCTGTGCATAGTGAGCTCTCACAGGAGTTAGTCTACCTTTAGATTTTCGTGTATTACCCTGGCTATGTGTGAATTCATAAAGAATACCACTTGCTTTCTAGTTGTTACTGTATATTCTCCAGATTTATTCATACCCTTGATGAAATAAGAACTCATGTATTATTTTTTTTATTTTATTCCATTTTATGATGGTTTTGTTCCTATTTCATTGGGAGTAAGAATACATGTGAAGCAGTAGTTTCAATCTGGGTTCACCCCATTTGCCGTAAGAGGTATTTCTTTTTCTTTCCGATGTTTTTGCAAGTTTAGACGGTGTGGCCAAAGGCAGCCTTAAAGTATCAAGCACCATCGCTTAAGGCCTTAGGCAATTAGTTTGTAGCTTTAACCACCATTGACATTTGGTTTAACTTCTCTTTTCATCTGCATGCTTTAAGGGGATTTGAGCTGTCATGAACTTTAGTCAACTCTGTTTCACTGCTGTCTGGTTCATACAGCACCTTTAATTGTTTTCCCGGCTTAGGTGATTTGAACAGAATTTAAATAAAGTGACAGCTTGTTTGAATCTTATGTATTTAATAACCATTACATCACATGGTGGTAGGGGAAGAAATTCTGTTGGCTTTTGTCTTATCCTGCATCTCCTTAGGTGAGCTGCTGAACCAAGTTACTGTTGTTGAATGTCTAATATTTCAAACTTAATATGAAATATTGCTAATGAGGCACTGCAGTTATGGTGTGCACCTGTTGTGTAGTGGTGAATTTGAATTTTTACTTTTTTATTGCTGGTGAATTTGAGAATGACCAAACTAATTCACTAAGTTGCAAGTGCATTGAAAAGCATTCTCATGTGTCTGTACTAATGTGACAAAACAGTGTTTCTGTATTGCTGCGTGGTCTGCTGTCTGTTTCGTGACTGATCGGGATTCTTCAATCCAGCAGCAAGCAGTTGGCTGAGTGATGGCAGGGCTAGGGTGGGTTAAGTCAGGCAGGGCTCTCCTGACCCCTGCAGCTGTGTTGGCTTCTCTAATAGGCACTAAACCTCTGGTGTAGCTCTGAGCAGCCTGCGATGGGAGTTATTGTCCCCAATGCTTGAATTAAATTGACTCAAAGATGGGTGGGTCAGAGGTTCTCATTCTTCCTTTGCGAAGTTGCAAGTTTGTTTCCATGAGCCAAAACACAATGCCACTTAATCGGCATATAACAAAAATATTTAGACATTCTAAATTTCTAAAAGAAAAGAATATGCATGTTTTGGCAGCCAGTGCTGATTTTTCCAACAGCATTAAATTGGTCGTTAAAATTGACCTTGCAGAGTGAATGGCAAGAATGGATGTTACTGAGCAACTTACCATTCTCCCAAAAAGAGCAGGTTGAGATCGTCATGCTTTGCTGTAAGCTTTTTCTGGCTGTGACCAGTTTTCAACCTTTTCCCCACTTTGCAGAGGTAATAGTTAAGCTGTGGCACATACATTATTTCATACTAGGAATGCATATCAATTGCTCAGGTGAGCAATTGCTCCAAGCATGCTTGAACTTGAACTTGAACTTTATTGCCATATGTAACCGGTACTGGTACAATGGAATTCTTACTTACAGAAAGTCTCTCGTTTGTAAAACAAGTGTAAAAAACAAAACAAAGTGCAAACAGTGCATCAAGACAATGTACAAACAAACAATAGACAATGTGCAAGTCTGGCTCTGTACCCAGTCATGTTAGAAATAGATTTCCCATTTCTTGTCAAATGTAGTACAGTGAGGAGGAATACAGACTGCCCAAATACCCTTGTATATTTATTCAGTATATCAGAATGTTATTATAATAAAAATGATCAGGGGTGTCATTTACTAGGCACACTTTATTGCCAGGATGCTAGGGAATTAACTTGTAGGTGTCTCTCTGAACCACAATGTTACATTTAATAATGAGCTGCATTGAAAATGGAAGCAAATACATTAGGATCATAATTTCATAGGTCATGGGAAGGTGATGCTGTTGGATAATATAGTTTTTCTGGTAATGGGGTTTACCGTAGAGATGTCTATTTTTAATTATGAATATCGAACGCATGTGTTCTGTTGCCATGGAATGGTTATTGAAAAGAAGTATATTACTAAAGAGCCTTGCTTCATATGGGTGACTCAGATTCTGGCATGCCCATAAGAAGAAATTGGACCAAGGCTGAACTGTGTTGAAATTAGATGTGCCGCCTGAAGAAGTGTTAAAAGAGGATCAGCTGGGTTTAGGGTTTCATTCAGCCCTGACTGAAAGGAGTGTGTTGCAGAAGTTGTCTGAATTGTCTTATGTGGTATGCTCTCCGTGGGCTGAAGTTGCTTATGTCTTTGGTGTTCTGTTGAAGCGTTGAATGAAAAACATAAGGTAACGGATACAGACTGGGCACGTAGTGAACGAGTTGAGAGCCAAAGTAGGCGTAGTAACAACGCCACAGGGACCTTTATCCTTTTACCAAAAACTGGCTTTCCTGAGAAATATTCACACTCTGCACGCACAAGAAAATTAAAGGAGCTGCTGGGGCCTTTGGCTTGTGCGGCTGCTTTCTCCGGCGCTCTGCTCCGGGAGCTCCCTGGAGCGCAGGAAACGGCCTCCAACAGGGAGGAGCCCAGCTGTCAGGTGCCATGATTGTGAGGCCCTACAGCTGGCTCCTCTCAGGCAGTGATTTGAGCTGACTGCCTGTCACAGTCGCTTTGTTACTGTCTGTGGATTTTATTTTATTGCAGTTCCACTTGCATTTCATTGACAATTTGCGCTGCCTGAACCCTCAGTGTAGAAAAGGCAGCCGGCCTCTTCTGTTATCAAGGCCTGCCAGGCCTTATTGCTTAGTGAAGGTCGTCAGGAGAAGCTGCTGTGTTACTGAGCTCCATCCACCTGTTGCTTAGGTCACCTGCTTATTAGTGGTTAATGTGGCGCCAAGTGATGAATCACATTACACCAGCAAATTGAAGAAGCAGCGTACAGTGCAAAGACTTCGACGCTGGTACTTACAGCTGCCCTCTAATGTGGTTTTCTGTCTTGCAAACAATTTCACTATGCACTAGTCGAACAGGCTGTCCTGACTTCTTTACTTAAGTCTTTCTATGATAACAATGTTGCTGTCATGTTTGATTATGCATGTATAGAGAACAGCAATGTGCTGAACAGCAGATTGTGTGGGGAAGGGCCTGGGACCCTTTACTGCTCCTGTGACTGCTGAATATAGTATAATTCACAATTTAAAGCTGTTTGAATTAAATATTATTTCCTATGCAAATTTGCACTTGACAAAAGTCAAATATATCCGTGTCTTTTTTCTGTTTGTGAATCTGTTCAGTTTCATCATTAATTTATATTCATGTATTGCTCAGAATGCAGATTTTTTTTTTGCTGTCCAATTTTGTCTTGGTAAAAAATTTAAAAGCAACTGCAAAGTACTGATATGAAATATTTTTTTCTCCTTTGCTGACTTGGCCTGTTTTACCTATTTGGCCCATTCCAAAGTGCAGACATTGCTGTTTAGTGCTCAAATTTAGCCTACATATGAAGTGTAAATAAAATGTTGCCTTTAGCCTGTGTACCCCTATTGCATCAGTGAACAAATCTGAATTCTTTGTACAATGGTAAACTATCCCAGGGTTTTGTTTTTGCCATTTCCCTGGTAAGAGATGAAATGCAATACATTTTCAAACCAAAGCACAATTGTTACAAGGTATTAAAATACAAAAAAGGTCTACAAGATGAAATGCACACAGTTGCTTTCAATGTAGAGAAAGTGACAGAACAGAAAGATCATTTTGTGAACAACTGTACAGGATTTATGGCATAAACGTGATATTTGGAATTTTAATCTGAACAGAAAGCAAGCCTACCCTGTTCTAAAATTCATGTTACAGTGATGCTGTAGTCTGATTGACCACAATACACGTGTAACGTGGCCGTAGTATAGCAGGCTAAAATCAGTTTTTAGGGTGCTTAAAGAATCTCAGCTGACACTTAGTAATAGTAATTTATTTTTCTTCTTTACACCATTACATAGGTTTTGTATATACTGATTTAAATTGTATTTCTACAGCAGTGGATTAGTAACCGCAAAAAGCCGAGACTTTATTATCTGGTTGTATGTATTTCAAATCTTAATGAAGTCTGTTTTTGACCTTCTGTATCTAATGTTGACAAAATATATTTTATTAAGAGGCATGCCAAAAAATCTGTTCAAGTGGAACTATTTTAATATCAGGATGCTTCTGGGAACAGTAAACAAACACGCAGGCACTTTGTATTAAGGTTAACTTAAGCATTGGATTTCAAGGAAATATTGACATAATTACTTAGTAGGGATAATGCAGCTATCATAGATAGAGGTGAAGTTTCAGTGTTTCAGTTAAAGAATCAACAGCTGAAGGTGATTTTTTTCAGCTTGTTTTTTTTTCCATTTATAGGAAATATGTAGGTATTTATAGCAGATCTGCTGCTGCTGCACTCCAAACCTGCAGTAACGGAGGCACTTAGAGCTGTGATTTCTAATCTGTACACAAGGTCATCTTTTCATCTGTGTGAAGGAACTACTTGCAGTCAGGGGCTGACTGCAGTTTTTGTGAAAGAAGAGGCTGGTTATCTCCCATCCTGTGAAGTGGTGTTACCCCTTTTGTAGCCATTGTTCCGAATCTTAAGGTTGCTACTAAACTATAATTGTGCTCTAACATTACATAGTCTAGTAAAAATGTTCTCTAGATACATTAGAAACATTTCTTGTACCACACCTGCATGAATAGATGCCAGAAGATAACAAAAGTACTAGGAGCAAACTGTGTAAGGGAAGATTGTGGGCTTCTCTGGGTCAAGATCCATACAGGGATTCCAGTTGCTAATGAAATAGAAATCTGAAACCTGTTTTATCAACTATACAGTACCTCCTCACTTAAAACCTCCAGTTCTTTTCATAGATTCGGTTGAAGACCTTAATTTTTTTTTTCCAGAGGGTGTTTCTGTCCTGTAAAAAGTGCTTTTCATTGTTTTTATCATGTAGATAAAGTTGAGTTCTAAAACACTTTGTGATTAATTTACAACAATATTTGTATTAAATACACTTTTAGGAGTAACTGTTCTGTACCTTTTTGTTCTGCAAAACAATAAATTGTATTAATATACATTTAAAAATACTATGGATTCGGACTTGGATGCAGTTTAGCGTATTGAAATGCATATGTTTCTCTTGGACATTGAACAGTATTACATTTGATATGTAATGCCTATTAGACATCTACTGCTCAGTATTATGCCTTTTCCTTAAAATATTGTTTCAAATAAAAATATCCCACCTTTTGTCATTGCTGAGTTGCTGACCAAGATGAGTTTATTGCCGTTTTGCCCAGCTAAAATCTTCTTACCTCCCCTAAGGGATGAGTCATCTGTGGAATCAAGACCATATCCACAATTACTTCAGGAATTCCTTTTGTGAAAGTACCTTTATTTCTGCTGTGTAATTTTGTATCCACTTTCAGCCTGCAATTCTTCAAAATTGCAGCAATTACCTATGGGGAAAAATAAACCGAGCTGCACAGATTACGAAAGTTGTGAAGTGGACAGTGAGGCATGAGTCTCTAAAGCTGGGTTTTCACTTCATCTGTCTTGCCTTGCATGATCTGTTGAATGATACCAGCACTGGAGTAATTTTTATTTCGAAACATAAACCACCCAATAAAATCCTCCACATGTTCTCTATGGTATCCCACATTTTCTAGCTCAGTATTTCAAAGTACAACAGGTTTGCTTTTTAAATTATTTAAATGTTTTTGTAGGTATTCCTCAGATAGCAATGGTCCCTCAAGACTGGCATACAAATGGCAGGATGTTTTTCCTTTTTGCAATTGCCAAAGTACTGCTTTAAGGGATGCTGTAGGTTAATTACTACTAATTCAAGGTTTGTGTTTTAAAGTGCACAATTCCTAGTTTTTTTTAATTAAGTTTTACATTTGTAGTTCTTACAAATATGTGGTCACAGTTTGTACTGAGTATTTTATTACATTAATAAAAATCATTTGAACATGGATAATCCATTTTCTCATGGATTAACGGATTTCTCTCTTTTGCCGTTCTTACACCTTCCCTTGACAAAAACAAATAACGTGAAGGTCACCATTCATAACCTTTCATCTCCAAAGAGGACATTTAAAAAAAATGTATTTAGAGTGGGGCTGGTTACATATGCATCAGTTGTGAGACATTTGTTCATTGAAAGGAAATTGCTGATTTCCTAATTTCCTGTGATTTTTTAACAGTCAGCATTTTCAAGCCATCTTGACTGATCTCCACTAAGTAACACTGATTCTTCCAAGTCTATTAAAAGTGGATGATTTATTTATTTTTTAATACTTCTATTGAAGCATCCTGAAGCATACGTAAGGCATTTATAGTCAGTGGACATGGGTTTTTAAAAGGGCATTCAAATTGGCAGTTTGACAACTGGCATTAGCATTAGTAAAATGTCTTCTGTGTTATTGGAATGTGTATATGTTGTGTGCATTCGTGTAGATGATAGTGTAGCAAAAACGTATCAATCTGAATCACATTTCATGTTATTGCTGTTGCTTACTGTAAAACATAAATAGTGGTATGCACAAACCTATACAATATGAAATATGTTATATCCCTCTTATTGTCTTTGCTTGGTTTGCAGGCTGCTGATTTAAGTAAACCTATAGACAAAAGGATTTACAAGGGAACACAACCCACCTGCCATGACTTCAACCACCTGACGGCTACTGCAGAGAGTGTGTCCCTGCTTGTGGGTTTCTCTGCAGGACAAGTGCAACTCATAGATCCCATCAAGAAAGAAACTAGCAAACTGTTTAATGAAGAAGTAAGTACTGAGCTAGTTGGAAGTTGAAAGACCAGAATGCTTGTGTGTTTAGTCATTTAGTTGAGTCCGACTGGAGAATGCCATACTGTACCTGTCTGTCAAGAATTAGAATGCTTATGTGTTGGAAACTATAAAACATTTGTATTTGTATTTGGAAAGAAATAGTAGTATTGACTTATTTAGAAGCTTCCTGTTCTGGTCAATGTGTTATTGTCATATTCCTTACTAGATACTATATCCTTACTATATGCAAATAAACAGGGAATCCAAACCAAACACGTAGCCGCTCAGAAAACTAACGTTTTTTAAGTGTAATTTTATGCTGTAATCAAGGAAGTCCCTTTTTACGTAGCTGTGTCACATTTTGGGTGTTATGTGCTAAAATTCATAAGCCTTTAGAATGAGCAAGCTCTAGATACCATTTTATATTTATGAAAACTATGGATGGCTGTCCAGTTAGTCAACTCTTGTAAATTAATTCTCCATTTTGGCATATAGAAAATATTTTACCAGATACAACAGCTACTAATTTCCCAAATTACCTAGTCAGACTTGCAGCAGCCAATATTTTATAAAATGGACTTAGGGTTAGTAGAATTAAGTTCATAACTCTAAAACAGTTAGTTACAAATGAGTAATATTCTTTTCACTTCAGTTTCGGCAATGTGTTCTAGAAGTACTAAATGTCTAAGAAAATCCATCAAACACAGCCATCAAGTCTGGACACCCCCAAAATTACAATCCTGAAGGCTGTTGCAGATATGAATACTGAAACACAAAGTGACATGCTTGACTATTTGCAGAGAGCCATTTCCTTTCATCAGGCATATCATGCTGTTAATGATTCAGAGGTTATTGTGCAGTTTTTAATTTATAATTTTCCTAATTGTACTTCCGTGTAAAATTACTCAAGCAGTTCAGATTACTGAAGCTGGAAAGAAAAGAAAATAATCGTTATGTCACTGCAGTTGAATTTAATCATTGTAGTGACATTTCCATTAAAAATGCAATTAAGGAAGCACTTTCGGATGTATCTTTAATAACGCAACTTAACTTCTTTCTTTTCTCTTCCTTTTTTTTTCTGTTCCCGTTTCCCTCAGAGGCTAATAGACAAGTCTCGAGTCACTTGTGTAAAATGGGTGCCGGGCTCTGAGAGTCTTTTTCTTGTAGCTCATTCCAGCGGCAATATGTACTTGTATAATGTGGAACACACTTGCGGAACAACAGCTCCACACTACCAGTTGCTGAAACAGGGTGAAAACTACGCAGTCCACACTTGTAAGAGCAAATCCACGAGGAACCCTTTGTTGAAATGGACTGTTGGAGAGGGTGCGCTCAACGAGTTTGCTTTCTCCCCAGATGGGAAGTTCTTAGCTTGTGTGAGTCAAGATGGCTTCCTGCGAGTATTTAATTTTGACTCAGTGGAGCTGCACGGGACAATGAAAAGCTACTTTGGGGGTTTGCTGTGTGTTTGCTGGAGTCCGGATGGCAAGTACATTGTCACCGGTGGGGAGGATGACCTGGTAACTGTTTGGTCTTTTTTGGACTGCAGAGTAATAGCGAGAGGTCATGGACACAAATCTTGGGTGAGTGTAGTGGCTTTTGACCCTTACACTACTAGCGTGGAAGAAAGCGACCCCATGGAATTCAGTGGCAGTGATGAGGACTTCCAGGACCAAATCCACTTTGGCCGAGACCGGGCGAACAGCACGCAATCCAGACTATCCAAAAGGAATTCCACGGATAGCCGCCCGGTCAGCGTCACATACAGGTTTGGTTCCGTCGGACAGGACACGCAGTTGTGTTTATGGGACCTCACAGAAGACATCCTCTTCCCCCACCTCCCTCTGTCCCGGACGAGGACACATACAAACGTCATGAACGCCACCAGCCCGCCGCCTGCCGGCAGCGGGGGGAACAACCCGGGAAGCAATGGCAACAGCAGCATCAGCAGCACCCCGGGCAACTCCGTGCCCACCCAGCTGCCTCGGTCCAACAGCCTCCCGCACTCGGCGGCAGCCACCTCCAACAGCAAGAGCAGCGTCATGGACAGCGCCATCGCGGCCGGCGTCAGCAAGTTCGCGACGCTCTCGCTGCACGACCGCAAGGAGCGGCACCACGAGAAGGATCACAAAAGGAACCACAGTATGGGACACATAACCAGCAAAAGCAGCGATAAGCTGAACCTGGTCACGAAAACAAAAATGGACCCTGCAAAAACTCTGGGAACAAACCTTTGTCCTCGGATGGAAGATGTTCCCTTGTTAGAGCCTCTTATCTGTAAAAAGATAGCACATGAAAGACTCACTGTCTTGATATTTCTTGAGGACTGTATAGTAACTGCCTGTCAGGAGGGATTTATTTGCACTTGGGCGAGGCCTGGCAAAGTGGTAAGTTTCTGATTTTGAATTTTGATTTTGAGTCCTCATTTCTGTCCTGTTTTTTCTAAACTATTAGAACTCCATAGTTTTACTTTCAAACACTTTAGACAAGTCGAATTATTTTAGATAAGCTATAGTTCTCTCTTTTTGAAGTTATTTTATCATCTATTGATTAATTGTTTTTCTTGAAGGAAGCCCGGATATCGCCTTCCTTAACATGGCTGGCTGGCGTATTAACATTCAAAGATTGCCTGTTTAAGAGATTGAGATTGACACCTTTAAGTTATTGAGGCATCTAGCTCAGTAAAATCTGGGCTGAACAGTATTTTAAGTTTAGTCCTAAATTGTCTATATGACTTCATTTAAAAAATCACCTGTGTTTTTGACAACAATTAAATTGTTTCTTATGTTTAGAAACTGGTAATATTAATGGTGACCTACGAAACCTGCTGGGGTTCTCCAAGACCAGGGCTGGGTTTATACATCCTAGAATGTCACTTTTTGGTGACAGGTTTACAGTCAGTCATTGCTCTGGATTACATGAGAGTTTTATTATAAAGCAGGCTTAACTCCACCCTCATCTGAGCTAGCAGTGACTCGCGCTCCGCTATTCTCGCGTGTCGATCGTGAAGCATGTGGGCTATCCTCTGAGGCCACAGCTGCCATCAGTCTGTCTCGGCAGCAGTGGCTGGTTACCTGAGAAATGCGTAGGAGAGACATCGCCAAATAAAAAATGGGAACTGGAAATAGTGATTGAACAATATGGTCTGTGTGTGGAATGTACTTACCATATAGGCGATGGCTGCAGGTTTGAAATGGATGGAATAGTGAAAGGACCATCCTTTTTAACTGGTTCCATATTTTTCTTTTCAGGGTTTATTGTCATCCCAAAACCAAGCCAACTCTCCCAGCGGGACTGTAGTATAGCCATCATGATTCTGCTGCTAAGAAACCTTCGTCACACAGACGTATTGACGCCAGAGCCGGGCGCTGTTCTTCACCCGCACAGCATTGCAAGTTTTTTTTTCTTTTCTGAAATGGCCTAGCGCGGCTTAGCAGCCAACAAGCACGAATGAAAGGGTGAGGTGCAATTCTGGACGAAGGGTAAAAATCGTCCTGGAAACTCGAAGAAACAAACAGGATTTTTTTTTTCTGTCATTCCCTTCGCCCCCTCCCTCCCAACCCTTCCCCTTCCTCACACACACACACACCCTTCCCGTCTGTGTTTTTTACCTTCATCTTTCACTGGAGTTGCAGGGCAGAGCTTGAGAAAATTGGAAGCAAAGTGATCTGCCATTTTCTCAACTGGGTGTTTCTATTATCTCTAAATGTGTAGCTTTATCACATATATATTATAAAGAGAGAAAGAAACGGAAGAAAAGTGAAGAACTGCTTCCCCCTCAGAAAATCCTGTAAGTTAAATGGTTTTTGTTTAGTCTCACCATTGAATACTTTGCACTGATTTTTTTTGTTTTATTTTATAACTATAATGGAACAAAGAATTCTTTGAAGACAGCCTGGATGCACTTGGGATGTGGCAGGTCATTATCTTCTGACTTGGAATTTTGAATCGGAAAGCTGGATGCTGCAATCATAGTTTTTTTTTAAAAAGAAAAAAGAAGATTTGTTTGCACTTAATAGTTTGTTAGAAGAGAATGGCTTTACATTGTGGGGTGTGCAAGGACTCCCAGACAGCTATAAGGTGGAGAAAATATTAAAAAATTAAAACCTTTGTATCTATTGAGCATTTATTTTAATATTGTTTCAAATTACAATCGGCTCTGTATTATATGTATAAATATTGTAATTCAGTGATTGATGGGGCAGAAATTGATCATTACACTAGTGGAAGTTCATCTTCATTAAAGCAAAATAGTGATATTTCTAATGCAGAAAAATTATACATATTAATAATATTAAAACAATCTTGAATATGCAGGTTTTTGTTTTCTTTTCTGTTGTACAAAAGATCATTCAGATGTATTTTTCTTAATTAAATGTTTGGTATAGGAAGAACTCTTTGTATCAAATACTCTTATCTCCAAGATAAAGCTGAATTGCTTACTTGTTACAGATTTACAATATGTACAGAATAGTTGGACGGAGTAACAGTCAAACTCAGCAATTATTTGAAGCTCAGGAAGTCTGCAGACTAAAACACTGAAATAAACATTTTGCTTAACATCAGCAGTGCTATTCTATGTAAAACTAAGTAGCAGCCACTATGAGCAGCAGCTAAGTTCAGGGTTCATAAGCAGGGCCTTTCCGTGTGACATTATTAAAACAGTTTTAATGTACTCTTGTGATTTCCAATCTTTCATGTCAATGGCAAAGTTGATTTACTGCACACTACAAGGGGCAAGCCCAGTGAAGTGGTTGTACCACTTACATTTCACGTTTTTCATTAAACAGATATGGTTTACACAGAGCCTGGTGCTTGTACAGTTACTTGCTTCAGTTGTTTGTCTGCAATTATAACTGACAGCAGTGCATATTTAACATAACTGCACAAGATATATCCCAAATTTCCGTCAAGTTAAATATGAATAAAAAGCATTTTTAGTTGTATTGTAAAGTACTGTACGCTAATGCGGGTTATACATTTGTATACCTGATGTGCCCTTCAACACTCAGTTATGAATTTATTATGCTGGATATTTATATTACAGATGTTGCTACTATGCAAGTGCCACAGTTCTTACACCAGTAATAACCTAGGTAGGTGTAGGTGTTTAATACTACAAATCGCAAAATTCACTCCTGCTGTTTTGTTGCAATATGTATTAAGCAAGTACTCAGCTAATGTTCTTCCCTTCTAAACTTTTAAGCATTTAAAAAGTTATGTTTTTCTTGGCCATATTTTTCTATCCAAACATGAAATTTCTCAAAATAGCTCCTGCTGTTCAGGTTTTATCATTGACAGTGTGATCTTTCCATCCCTCGAAGAATGTGTTCTAATGTGAACATAGAGGTGCTCCACAGTACATTCACTTGTCTGTATACGACGTAAGATGTGACAGTGCCAGCCATCTCTCACTGATTACACTGAACAAAGAGGTCTGAAGGCTTTTCACTTCTAAACTATTTACTAAAAGGCACTTTCAGACAGACGTCTCAGAATAACTTCTTTTAAAGTACAGAAATTTAATTTACTCTGTTCATAAGCACTTACAAACCACGATACAGCTACTCCTTGTGCTTATAGGGCTTACGATGAAAGGACAAGAATGTTCTCCAATAATGTTGTAAATTGGTTTAATTAACACTAGTCTAATTGTCATACAATAAAAGATACACGTATGTTAAGTGTATATATATAAATATATAAAAAAATTCAATTAAATTAATTGGATTTTCTCATTTCAAATGAAGAAAATACTCTGGTTTAGACGTTTTTTGTGTTCTTTCTTTCATTACTGTTAAAGTAAGAACAAGGAAAATGTAATATATAGGTTGTATTTCTTGCAATACGACCTTGGACTTGCTGTTGTTTTTTTGTTGTACTTTCCCAAGCTTCGTACATTGCTACAGCTCATCAACTGCAAGCTTGTGTGTCTGGATGATGTAATGCATTAGACATCTTTTTCAAGGAAGTAATAGATTTACATAACTGTAAAAACACTTACATGTTAAAACCAGAATATGTTAAAGTCATGCCTATTTAACTGGAAACACTGGATACATAAAATGTTCAATTTTTAAAGTGGCATTTTGTCTTTGAAAGTAACTGCTTTCCAATTTACCTGAAAAGTAAAGGTTAAAAAATGAAAAGACTACAGCATTTTCAGAATGAATGTATTATGTATATTAAAATAACATCTGTACATAATTGCTCCAACACTGCAATCATACAAAATATTTTATAAACAGTTTGGAGAGGAAAAACTAGATACAAAAGTGTGCAGAATAGGCAAGAGAAACCATATACTTGGTTTTTTATGTATATGGTAGGATGCAAATTTATTAGAACACCTCAGTATACACACATCTGTTTATCTTTTCAAATAAAAATGAATATTTTTTTAGAAACGGCTTAGATTTTTAAGGTGTATGTACCATTTATGGCTGTATTATTAGATTATTTGAAGTGGTAGCACATTAAAGGCATTGATTAAAGAATTCTTCTCTACTTTATTTTAACTTTAAGGTATAATGATTTGTGTACATGAAATGCTCTAATAAATTTGCATTAAATACATTATATACATCTCACATCCATATAGCCCGTTCTTTGATGTAAAAATATACATAATAGAATTAAACTACAAAAAACAAAGTAGTCATTTTAGATGTTATAGTTTTGTTTAAATTATGTACATAATTTACTTCTTGTTGCTGCTTAATGCAGAGGTCAGAGCAGGTGAGCCTGGTCAGTATCTGGATAGGACACCCCCTGGGAAAAACTAAGGTTGCTGCTGGAAGAGGTGTTAGTGGGGCCAGCAGGGGGCGCTCAGCCTGCGGTCCATGTGGGTACTAATGCCCCAGTATAGTGATGGGGACACTATACTGTAAACAGGTGCCGTCCTTCGGATGAGATGTAAAACCGAGGTCCTGACTCTCTGTGGTCATTAAAAATCCCAGGGCGGGCGTTTCTCGAAAAGAGTAGGGGTGTAACCCCGGCGTCCTGGCCAAATTTCCCATTGGCCCTTACCAATCATGGCCTCCTAATAATCCCCATCTATGAATTGGCTTTATTACTCTGCTCTCCTCCCCACTGATGTGTGGTGAGCGTTCTGGTGCACTATGGCTGCCGTCGCATCATCCAGGTGGATGCTGCACATTGGTGGTGGTGGAGGGGAGACCCCATTACCTGTAAAGCGCTTTGAGTGTAGTGTCCAGAAAAAGCGCTATATAAGTGTAAGCAATTATTATTATTATTATGTTAGGCCTGGCATTTTCCTGGCATGATGGTGTCTATGCTGATGTGTGGCCTTGTGCTTAAGGCATGACAAGAGATTACTAGAAAAACCTGTAATGTAGAAAATGACATTAGAATGTCAGGCTAATGATAAATGCACAACATGATTGAAATATAGAACAAAATGCAGTAGATGCATAATTCACATAGGTAAGCACAATTAACACTAAACAAAAGCATAAACATGCTCCGTGGACAACAAACATACAATTTGAAAAATTAACCTGAAAACCTACTAGGAAAAAAAATGCTGTATTATTTTTCTTTACATTTATGTGCCATATTAATCAGTTTTTATCCGACTGTTTTATTGAAAGCGCTTTACGAAGACTGAGCAAGCACAGTATGCAAAGCATACTTTTCTTTAAAGTTATGCATTTACTCTGTTTTAAAGCATCCGAGAGGAATGCACTCTGATATGTAATTTACTAGAAGTATGACAACCACATTCATTTGTGTGTTTTATGCATAATACAATATTAAGACATTCTCATCGAGTTTTAGATTGTCCAGTGCCACTTCTCAATCTTTTAATCTTTCATTTAGTTGTATTCTAAATTACAGAATGTTTCTTTTTTCAGGGGGAAATAATTTTGATAAAACTCCTTCCATGACTATTTCAAGAAAACAGTAGAATGTCAACATTTGGTTATTGTGATTTCAAGAGCTTTTTGATCACTTCAGTTCTGTTCTTTGTCAGAGTCTTAATTCTTTTATTGTAAATTTAAAATAGCTCAAGAATCACAAAAAAATCAAGGGCTAAAGCCCATCCTTCTAGAGGACAGGAAAACGTGGCGAGGAGTTGGTGGGCACCCACTCCTTGACAATTTGGTGAAGAGGAGCTCTTTGGCATGCGATCTTCAGTAGCCTCCACCTTTCCTTTCCAGAGGTGGGATGTGATAACTCTTGAAGGGCTGGTGATGTGGCTCATTTCTGGGCTTTAAGAAGGAGAAAACAAATGCAATTTATAATAAAGTGATCTCAGTGAACTTTATATATAAACATAACTTCATATAACTGACATACATTAATGTGTGACTTAACTAATACCCATTCCTTTGCAGAAATGGGTATTTGTCATTAATTGTTTCAGTGGTAATTTGAAAAAGCCATATACAGGGATATGTTGATAAATGCACTGTCAGAATTCAACATCTTTATTTCAACTGCAGTCAATTATAAATTTGTTCTGCATGTTAGAAATGAGCTATCCATAACCAAACATTTCATGTATCAATAGAATTCCTCCAAAGTTTCCCACACTGGTAAGCAAGGATTACTTTATATTGCATGTCATATGCACATATTTTATGAATGAAATAATGCTTTTATTAAGCAATCAAGTGTAAGGTATAATTATTTAATTGGTTAATATAATGACAATAATGTATTGAATATTTTGTTACAAGTTTTATATCTGATCTACAAGAAAAGAGAAAAAACGTAATCCTGATCTTTTAATAATTTTAAACCACAATAATGCATGTTTCCACCAATTAATGAGCACATTCTGGTGCAAGTATGTTGATGTAATAATTCCTTGCATACATACATCATTTTTTAACTTGAAGGATCCCAAAACCAACTGCTGTACTGCCACAGTGAGACACTGTCCCTCCAATTGGAAAAAACAAGGAACTTTATGGAGGCCAGACTGCACAAGCCAAGTGGAATTTAGCCTATATACTGGAGTCAAAACCCCTACTCTAATGGCCATTGCCAATATGAAGTCAGGACCGCAGGAATGGCACCTCCTGCAGCAGCGTGTCCCCAGTAAACATACTGGGGAATATTGAAATATTGGTTTGGTAATTGTTGTCCAGAGAGAAGACTGCCACCTGCTGGACTGCCAACATCACTCACAGCAGCAAGCTCATTTTCCTTAGAGGTCTTCCATCCCAGTACTGACTAAGCTGTGCCCTGCCTAGCTTCTGTGATCCGATGACATCAGGCTAGAATGTGTTAAAGCTTATTCATGTGATGTCTACCTTCGTTGGTTTCCCGTGGTATTTGGTTGATTTCAGTGCTGGGAGAGACCCATTGTGTGCCATTAAAGAAGGCAGAGAGGTGATGGGATATGAAGCTATTTTGGGTGCTGGTACAACCACATTCAGCTTTGGCAATTCAATTGGGTAAGAAGGACCATTCCGTCTCATCAGGGAGTCTGGAACGTGCTTGATGTTTTGCTAGAAAACAAAGGTTATGTTACAATTTAATGTTTTGAGTCCTTGAAGAGAAAGAATCCCATCTGTCAATACAGAACAATACCAGTTTTGTACTATAAGGCATCATTTAATACAGGTAAGTATTATTGTCTCTTTAAGTGTTTATCATTGTGAATCACTGTTCTATACATATACACAAACTATATGCAATTGTATGAAATTTACAAAATGTTCCTTATAGAGAGATACTGTTCTATGGTATTTGTTCTGGACAGCAAATTATCACTTTTGTTAGGCCAGACTCAATTAAAATAAACTAAAGTAATTTAACCCAACTTTCAATCTATACTAGTGCCTAAAACATGCCTATATCCATCTTCTTACAAATGAGTATGGCACTATTTAATATGTAAAATGTCCTTTACTTCACTTTGTTTTATTTTTATGTGAATCAGAATTAGTACCTTTTATTACTTTTTACTAATCATTTTTGTATTTTTTTTGTTTTATAGATTGTAGAGACATTTGTCTATTACAGTAGTTTTTACATTTCAGTGAAACTTCTTCCCTCTTCAAACTGAAAAGCATGAAGTTTTAAAGGTCAGCATCAGAGGACGCTTCTGGTTTGCCTTACTTGTCTTCTCCCTTGTTTTGCAATGCGCCAGAGATTGTCGATTGAGTTAGGGGTCCCATTGTTTTCTCCTCCTTCCACTGTTCCAATTACCCTTCTCAGGGTGCTAGCCTGCTTCTCTGCCACACTGCACAGAACACAACTAAAACTGTTAGGACACCACGCAGGGGCATCTTTTGCCTAATGATTGAAGACTTGGATGAAATATCATTATCACGTATAAACTGCCTTGAAAAGAAAGTGTTTTAAAAAAGCAAAAAATTAAAAAGGAATAGTGGTTTAATCATTAATATTGCAGTCTTCATTGACAGTGGTACCAAAATGCACTGCAATGGTTAAAGGGCAGACCCAAGTATGTTTGCCATCGCAATTTGTGCTTTGGAATTCAGAAGGCCCCTTCTGCTGCCTCCAGAATGCAACTTGGCACAGTCATATAAAGCCCTACCCTAATGGGCCTTTCAGTTGAAAACTTGCCTACTTCATACATATGTTTCAAGCATCTGAGATTCCAGAGGCCAGATCTTTACATGGGCTCTCCTGCTAGCTAACAACTGAAATTGGAAGCTGAATAATCATAGCATTTTAAGCGATTGCCAATGCGGACCTGAATTCTTTATTTAGATTTTGCTCGTCCTTAATCACTTGATTTTATTTTCCATTTTTCTCCATTCATTGACAAAAATAAAGAGTAAGTACTGGATGGTGCGTCTCTATATCGTTGCTTGCACTGGTGTATTAATGTGAGGGGACAGACTCACCGGAGTTCCTTGAAGTAGGGGTGCTGCAAGGCAGCCTTGGAGCTGATCCTCTCATTGGGGTCATACTCCAGCATCTCGTACATCAGGGACAGGCCGCCTGATGAGCACTGTGGGATCAGGTGAGAGATACCACTCCCTTTCTTGGGAGGAAAGTCAAAACGCATGGCTCTGGATCTGTTGAGCAGTTTTTAAAAACAAAATTCTAGAGAGGCACGTCTTAGACCTTAGCTGACGACTGGAGCCTGCTTTTCTGCACTGGATCAGATTTTTTTAGGCTGATATTTTCACAAGTAGTCCTTAGATGTAAACTGGTGTGAATTTCTGGAGGCATTGTGCAGAAAATCCAAAATGAATACAATCTCTGGAGAATGTGAAATATAATTTAATGTCATGTAACATTTTCAGTGCACCCTTGCACAGTTTGATAGTTTGTTTTTGGATTTTATTTGCTTTAATTTATAAATAAAAAGTTGTATATGTTATATATCTTCCTCTCAGATATTAGGCATTTCAAATGACTAAGCATAAAAAGGTGAATTTTTTCCATGGGCAAAAAGGATCCAGATATACAGAACAGCTGAAAGTAGGATGATGCTTTTTCAACACTGTAAACATTACAGCACTGCAAATTGAACTTACTGCTTAAACTTCTGAAGAATTTCATCATCAGGGGTTCCCAGAACGTCATGGATTTTGGAAACCTGATCCAGCTCATTGGAGCCAGGGAAGAGAGGATTGAGGCTACCACAGAAAAACAAAAGCATGTTTAATTACCGCCATTTAATTAATGTGGCAAAACATGAATTTAGTTTCTGAAACTGTTGAAGATTTATTTCCATAACACAAGTTTTCAGTACATCCCGCACATTTTTATGGAGACCTTGACTGCGGCCTATTGTACTTAAAGACTCCCCTTTGACCATTTTCCAAATGATGAGCCACAGAATTCTGAAAGATTCCAATTGTGAATGATTGCAACTAACTTACATACTGTAAAACAAAGTCTGACAAACAGAAGTCATCTCCTCTCATAAACTGTAATTGGTGTGAAGAAGTTCCCCACTAGGCCTCATTGGGTGTCAGCTACAAAAGAAGCAGCCATGGTACTGGAACAGCTTTAGTCAGAAACATATTTGTTTCAGTGCCCAGTGAGGTTGCTATGCTTTTGCTTCATTGCCTAGTTTCAAACACTTGAGGTTTTATTTTTAAAAGATGTCCGTATGTACATCCACAGAAAGTGATTAGAACTGTGAAACAAAATAGAGGGTAGATTAATTGCTTTTTTTTTGCAAATGATAAATCAGTTTTATTTTGGTTTACTATGCACTCGCACAATGAATGGCACATATTCAACTTAAATGTACGGGTTATGTGCCTGTTTAGGTCTGGTTAAAACATCTCTAAAAAACAGGCTAAATGACTCTGTGTGTGGTTACCTCATGATTTCAAAGAACACGCATCCGGCACTCCAGATGTCCATCTTGTGGGAGTAGTAGCCGTCTGTGAGCAGGCACTCTGGAGCCCGATACCAGCGAGTGGAGATGTACTCGGTATAGGGAGGTTTGGAGTAAACGCTCCTGCAGGAGCCGAAATCTGCCAGCTTCAGGACATCTTTCTGCCATGGTCAATTTAAAGGTTTGGAGGAGTATGCATCAGTGATAAGGAGGTTTAGAAGTCGCATTTATACTACAAGCACAGACATTTTCACAGCTGAAGATTTGTGTAGCTTTGTTTAGTTCAATATATTTTTCTCTTCAATTTATTCTGGTATGTTCGTTAACATTTTGTTTTCAAATGCTCATGCAAGTGGAGTGGAAGTCCTTACTAACTAATATGATTTCCTGTCCAGTTTGTATGCTTCATTGCTGCATCTACTCACTAGAGTGTTAAGGCATGCATTTTCTGCCATTAGGGATGATGGATCTTCACAGGAATCCAGTATGATAACCCTACTGTTGCTTTAAGTTAGCACATCTGGGTACTTTCTGTTCATGGTCCACAAGTTCCTATTCCTTTTTTGTTTTGCAAAGCAAAATATATTAAAGCAACAACTACCGGTTCACATCCTTAGACTAAATTATTACATCTTGTCCACCTTACCCTGATTAAAATATTTTCTGGCTTGACGTCTCGGTGAAAGATTCCGTTTCTGTAACAAGATAAGGCAAAGTTTTCACAGTACGGAAGAACACACTCACACCTTTGTGTACTAAAGCAAAAGCAAGTACAGATTTGTTTTCCTGTAGGTCAGTGATAGCTCTGAAACTGAAGACGCCTGACACTTTACATAGTTCAAGACTGTGAGTGCTGGAGATTTTATTGTTCTGCATTTTTATTATTCAAAGTCTCCTTAATGTAAATATGTGCCACTTGCTTCTTTATTTATAAAGCTGACCTGGAAACATTCTATGTGGGTGACTCGTTCCCACTGGAATCCCTAACAGCGCTGAATTTAGGAGCTAAAACTTTGTACCATGGAGACAAAACCGACAACTTAAACAATTTAATTTCGGGAATGTGAAAAAAGGAACGTAAAGGTTTTGCACCAGTGCAGATTCAAGTGTATTGTTTTACTTTGTTTTCACCATATTAGAGAAGATAGGTCACTGATCCATACAGGAAGGAAAATCTGTTTTTACATAATTTTGACAACCATTCCTCTTAACAGTGCTCTCTGCCTTTCTACATAAATCTGGATGAGATTATATTATGTGCAACCAATGTTATGGAAAGTGTATATCTGATGATTTACTGCTGACTCTTAAAAGGAGAATTACAAGTGTAAGAACTTGGTTATAGGACAAACAACAATGCAGAAAAGAGAAATGTCTTGGCAAACAAAGTACATGAATCACAGGCTTAATTTGGGATTGGGAGAAGAGTTATATTTTATATCCAAAGATAGAAAAAATATTAATTTAAACATTACAAATGAAAAAAA
Source organism: Lepisosteus oculatus (assembly GCF_040954835.1). NCBI lineage: Eukaryota > Metazoa > Chordata > Actinopteri > Semionotiformes > Lepisosteidae > Lepisosteus > Lepisosteus oculatus. Next base: position 11,246,823 of record NC_090703.1, on the reverse strand, counting down.
CAGACCTGCTGCTTATCCTTTCAGTTAAAAAGAACTTCACCCCAATTTTTTTTCCAGGCTTCATCCGTAATTTCTTTCCCCTAAAATGATCCGACAGCAGCTTTTACCTGTGCATGTGATCCAGGGACTTACACAGCTGGTATATGTAATTCCTTGCTTTAATTTCTGGCAGGGGATGTCGTCTGCCTGAAAACACAATCACAAACTTCCAACAGAAACATAAAAAATGAATGCAGTACAAAGAGCAGCATGCTACATGCATTAACAATCCTTAATTCGTGTTTTATTTTCCATCCATGGGTCTGTGAAACACAATTTCCTGTTATTTAGCTACGGTATATACTGACCAGTTTTAATAATGCGTCACATTGCTGAGATTGATTAGGCTACGACTTTGTCACAGATGGATGTCACGGTCTATAGATAATTTAAGTTAAAGACAGAAATGAATAGTGACATTTTCTAAGGAGTTCTCTTAAAAGATAAGGGAGTAGGCATCAGTAGTGTGCATCATGCTGATTAAAGGAAATAAAGGCCATACAGAAGTGCCTCATCCACTGAATCTGTCTCTAGAGAAATGCCAGAAGTATTTTGTTCTATAACTAGATAAGAGCTTCTAGCACCTACGGAAGATTCTGTAGTGGCAATTGTTGTAACAGTTACCAAAGCAGTTTGTTATAATTGTCTTAAACAGACGAAGTGGTGGGAGACAAAGCCAGCCAGGAATGCATTAGAATGTTGTAAAATTGCAGGTGTGGTTAGCATGCTAACAACTAAACAGCTCCTTTTTTCATTTATGCAATTTGCTGAAATAACCCTACTCAGAGTTATCCATATTATTACCCCTTTTGAACAGTTTTATATCAGTTGTTTACGTCAGTCTTTATAGTTCACTTTATTAAAGATGCATAGCTTATTGCCAATATTTTATTTCTAGAAGCCTTGGATTTGTAAATCCGATGCACACTGGGGTACTGGTACAGTCATGTAGGAAACATCTCCAATTACAGTGAAAAAATATCCCTTTTTTGCTAACTTTCTTCTCGTACCTTACCCATCTATTCTGTAATAGAGATGCTTGGCCCAACAGCCTTGCAGGTGAATCTGTCTCAACAGGTTTTTATTGTGAGATCTTATTTTGTCTCTCTCTAGTTGGACAAGCACAGCTTAGATTTTATAGCTCTTTTTATGCAATAGAACTACCTTATATGCCTAAAGTGACAGTCAAAAGAAGTCACCATATGAGGAGTATCTGCTTTACATAAATGGAGATAGCTTAGTATATCTTCCCACTCAAGGGAGTACTATTGCAATAAAAACATGAAGGTTTTAGGTTTTTTATGCACAAGAAAATGAAATTATTAAAAGGTTATGTCTGTTCTAATATATAACATTTCTCTTTAAGAGTGAAAAAACAGAGTATGTGGGATTTAAAGTATTGTTCTTGGATGTATTAGCAAGACTTGCCTCTTGCTAATTGCCATCTTATGGATGAACTGTTTGAGCCAAGAACTTTCTGAAAAGTTTCACATCCAAATGTAGTTTCATTGGTTAATAACAGCTATTCGTTATATCTGATATAACTGCTAAAGCCATCTCTAAATCCCTCATCTAGTTTTTGAAGCAGGAGGCATGTCATGATGAAACGAAATCTGTAATCAGTACCCTTCGTAAAACTACATTATGAGTCAGTTAATGCTTTTTCCGCTAATAAGGCTGATAGGAAGTGAAGTGTTCTTTCAAATGTAAAATATCCTCCTTTTTCAATCTTACTGGATTCCCAGCTTCTTTTTTTTAAATGCATTGTAAATGAGTTTTCGTTCTGATTTTTCCTATTAACTTGACCTCTACTAACTTACACTTTATATAAGCACAAACTTCATGTCTGAGGTATTGTTGCTTTTTAATAAGGTATCGTAGGTGCATTCCAAGCCATTACAGATCTTTATTAATGCAGTGAGAACTGCATATACTGCACCAGCTGTAAAAATGCCTTGATGTAAAGTGTTCACCTTAAATAAAGCCTTCCAGAGAAGAGAGCGAATAAGGCCGGTTTTACTTCAGTGCTTGTTTAAAGTCAGACTTGGCTGTAACAGGATGAGTGAAAATGCGACGTTGGTTGATGAAAAGGGGTAAACAATCCCATCTTATTATAGTCAGACTTTTTTACAGCATCGTACAAGCATTCATACAGTATAGTGTTGAGGACCGAACCATGTACTGAGGTGAAAGGCAACAGTGCAACAGCTGCTGAGACTGACCTCGGATTAACTCATAGATGTTCATGTCCATGAGTTCACATATTAGAGAAAGGGAGCCTGTCTTCTTATCGCTAAAAAAAAGAGATGCAAAAGGGTAAAATCACTCTGTGAATTCACAAATGGATGTTTAACTGCAAACATCAAAATATGCACAGGGCCAGGCACAATGTTTTATAAGCAGGGTTACCAGGATGATATTTGTTTTAATGAAATGATAATTTCTTAGATTGGATGCCAAATTATTATTGTAATACAGTCAATAAGCTCTTAAATTACATACCGTATAGCTAACCTGGTGCGTATGCAGATTCTGTTTAACACAAAAAGATATGTCATGTTCTTCAAGCTTTCAGATAGGATCAAATAGCTGTCAGGGACCAAAATTAAAATATCTCAGCACGAAACCGAACTTCTCTACTTCTAATTTTTGTAACACTAATCAATATTTTGCACTAACGCTACAGTGGCACAGTATTTAGTATCGCTGCCTCTCAGTATTGGGGTCCTGAGGTTCAATTCCTGGTGTACTAGCTGCATGAAGTTTGTGAGGGTTTTCTCTGTGTACTCTAGATTCCTCCCACAGTTCAAAGACCTACTGGTAGGTTCATTAGCTTCTGGGAAATTGGACCCCAGTGTGGCTGTGTGTGATGGACAGGTGTTCTGCCCAGGGTGTACCCCGTTTTGTGTCTGTTGCTTGCTGGGATAGGCTCCAGCTCCCCCGGGGTCCTTCTTTGGATGAAGCAGTTAGATAATGGATGGATGGCAACTTACTAAATGATCTCGTGCAGCTGAAGGATGTTGGGGTGTGGGCTGAGCCTCTTCATTGCTTGTACTTCACGTAGGTTGTTTGCTTGCTCCAGGCTGATCGACATGGAATGAATTCAAAACTGTACTGACCGAACCATGATCAACCCATATTTAATGTGTTGCAATTTTGATGTAACAAATGCAAATAAACTGAATTTACTTATTGTATTGATCCTCACTGATTGCCTTTAATCCTAGTATTCCAGTATGGCTTCTTAAGCATCTCTTTATAAAGAAAAATAAGCAGCACTACATTTAATGCCCAAGTGAAACAATGGCATTTGTTTGAAACATTTAATAAACTGCTTTTAGTAGCAAAGATATAAAACTATACTATAAAGAAAAACGGAAACAAATATAATATGTAAATATCATAACATTTGTATAGATATTTTGTAAAGATGGATGGAGTCAGATGAAGGCTGAAATATGTCCCGTGGGGACTAAGTAATTTGAGTATCTTTTTCTTCTCAAAAAGAAAATCTCATCCCATCAAAGCTGCATCCTATTTGTCAACAGCACGCCTTCCAGGGCCGGTGGTGACAGCTCGTGTCTAGAAGCTGACCCCTGAGCACAAGGTCAACAGCAGGGAGTGATGTCATGCCTGTCAGTGCAGGACACCTCTGTCGGAAGTGCCGCCCGGCTTGGGTTACAGGTGTATACACACCGAGTTGTCACGACACAGCCTTGCTCCACCAAAGCGAAAAGGGGATTTCAAATACATTTATTTTATAAACCACTGTTTCCAACACTTACCTTTCCACGGGCTGTTTCATGGTTTTGCAAGCATAGTAATTCCCATCTTTAAGGTTTTGCGTTTTGACCACCTCAGAAAACGTCCCTTCACCTAATTTGTGTATTATTTTGTATTCTAAACAAGTGGGGGGGAAAAAGCAGAAACTGGCTAAACATCAAAGAAATAAAACAGGAAAAAGTAGCTTATGTTATCGAACGTAAACTACTGAAATCAACACATGGGTAGCGCTCATAAAACATGTACGAGGAAAAGAACTAGTTTATGCACAGGGACATTTGTAAATACACGTATCGTTTATCTCAAGTTGTTTAAACAGGTGAAATGTATTTAAAGTAAAAGTAAAGTAAAAGTAAAGAACAAAGCCTTAGAGCGTTTTATACTAAAGAGTTATTACCTCTCCCAACGCGCTCAAGAAACTTACTGTCCATTCTTCAGTTTTTTCGACAAAAGCGCGGTGTAAACGTAGATGCTGGTCCATAGCATGCAGAATGAACCTATTCATCATGTTAACATTGCAGATCGGGATTTACATTAAATTTTGGATTTTATTTTTGCAACACTCTGCTGAAACACTCGCCATGTTATAATCATCTCCCTGGCAACGGTGCACGCCTCAACTTTGACCTCTCCGACGGATCACAAAGGCAGTAACCTTATCCCTACTCTCCTGTAAACGATAACGGGCTAACAGCTGTTCACACACGTTTAGGATGTGAGGGACAGATATGTTTAGTTTTGAGATTACGTTCTATGCATTTCTATGACTCGAAATGATTTCATTTAATTTAATAACGTTTGAAATTTCTCCAGTGACAATATAGGAAATTATCACCCTACGACGAGAGAAACGCTTTGCTACTCTACAGCATATATACAGACACCAATATTATTAAGTACATCTAACATGTTACAGTAATCATTCTTTAAAAACAAACTAGAAAACCATGTAAATGTAGTCCATACGTAATAAAACATGCATTTATTTTGTCACAGTCTGAGTTGTAAATCGTAATTCTGAACAGTGAATCGAGTTTTGTTTTTGTTTTACATGAGAAATAGGATTTCCAATACATAAACTACTGAGGACTGTAAATTCGTGATAAGCAAGAGTTGCATTGCGTAATAAAACAATCTGAAAAGTATTCTATAGATTTCAGAACATTTAAAAAAAACCTATAACTGTAAATCTTTGCTGAGAATAATTCAAAAAGGTGAAGTTTAACTTCTCAAGTAATGAGTTTGTTATATGTATCTATCTGCTTAAATTAAAATTTAAAGACGGGATTTAAAGTTTAAGACCATCGGAACCATTGTAGAGGACGAGGAAATTCGGATGAAATCGTTTTCTCACCTCTGTTTCTGAGTATAGAGGTCAGATTAGACCCCGTTGACCTCTTCAGATTATACCCTCGTTTATCAGTCAATTGTCCATACTTCATCAGATCCGACACGTTTGCCATTGTATTTATGTTCTCGCACCGGAAACTGGAAATGCAACAATTATTTATTGTATTCCATATTGAATCAAAATCCCATGTTGCTTCCCCACCTAAAATAATTATGTAGACGAATTGGAAATGGAGACTCGGTTTGGATAAGGTGTTGTAGTTTTGCTATGTATAACGAATACTAACAGGAAAATATAAGAAAGCTGACAGACTTTTCCTCAGCATACAAAACAAGTAAACACGCCCTTGGGCACTAGGCAGCGAGGTGAAACGTCACTATATCCGAAAACGAAGCTCCTGCAATAAATTACATGGGGGATTGGTCTGTGAGCTGTACTGGTTTTTACAACTAGATTGTGACAAATATTTTAGGCGTTTCAAGCTATTCAGAAAGAAAAGCGTTCTTTATATTACAACATAACAATGACAGGTTTCAGCCTTTATCTAGGTATCTTTCCAACCCGCTTTTTCTCCGCGACCAGAGTACAGTGTACCCTGATTTTTTTTCCCAGCAGGATCAACGAGTATTTGCACCCCCTATCGTTTTTTCTCAGCAATGACACTTGCTAAGAGGAGCTGTTGGATGCTTCAGCCGGCATGAGGTGTCTTTTGTCCCAATTTTCTCGGGGAAAAATGTGTTATTCCTTGTGTTTAGAGGAATAGCTATTTATGCTATTTACATATATAATTGTTTCAAGGCAATAGCCTACGTTGGTATTATTTGTAACAGCAGCTAGCAAGAAAAAAAAGATATTTTTGCCTTGGTTAGAGAAAAGAATAGTAAAAGACTGGGTCCCACTGTATTGCACAGGCTGAACTACAGAGGCTATTCACAGGCGCGACCCCACTACTGCCCAGCACGGGGGCTTTGGCCTGCTCCGTTTCCGACCTGGGCCGGTTCACCCCTCCTTAGGCGACCTGGTGGTCCCGGGCTCCCCCAGGAGCACCATATCGATACCGAGCTTAGTGTGGACACCCGATCGCCATAGCCCACCGCAGCTCAGAGCTCCTGAGCTCAAGCGATCCGCCAGCCTCAGCCTCCCCGTAGCTTGGATTACAGGCGCGCGCCACCGCACCCGGCTGCTGAGGGATGCGAATTTAGCTCTGATCAGGCTTGCGTAGGCTGCTGTTGCAATTTGACAGCCAAACGCGCCCCTAAGCGCTATTCCACGGAACTGGCGTTGTTCTGTCTGCAGCATCTTCCAAGCCTAAGAGACCGGGATGCTCAGCACGGGGATCAATTCATCTTCCGCGGCCGATCTGTTTTAGGTTTTCGATATTGCTCCTCTCGCCAAAAAGATGATATCATATGAATTTACGGCTGTTTCCTAGTACACAATAGCTCACAATTTCTGAAACATGCTGTCAAGATACATCTGAATTCAGTGTTGATCAATGTAGCATGGGACAGCTTGCACCCAATTTTACTAATTTGTACCAGTAAAATTATAATAATTTTATAGTACATAAGATTGTACTGAAAATAATTATAACCCGGTTTAATTGCAGGTACAGCACCTTTGAAAATGTCGAGCAACATCATATCAAAACTATTATTTTGTATACTAAAATGCATATTTTAACATATTTGCCCGTTTAAGTGTGGACATATATATATATATGTATGTGACATTTAAGTCACCTTTGCTGTAACGGAATGGCATATGTTAACGTTTTCGAGTAGTATATATCAATTACTAAAAAAAGGGTATTATATATTCCACTCCACCACAAAGTGGTACCCGAGACAGGCATATCAGATTTGAAAACGCGAAAACGGAACAGAGCAAACAGCCTTCCGTAGGAAGAGACGCCTGCGCTGTGAAAGGCAATGTGTATTACCTTTGGTTCGAGTACTGGTTAGCAATCCGTAAGAGAGGCATATTTATGCCTTAATTTGGTACAGTTACCATGAAGAACAGATTTAATACAGTGGATATTAGGGTTGTCATTGCGGAGCTCAATGACAGGTAATGATAAGCTTACAATATTTTGGGTAGAAGCTTTTGATAGCACTGAAGTTTTGCATACACATTCTTAAATTCAGTCCCTTGTCCAGAGGTCGTAATTGTACTACTGTACATATGGTGAACTAAACAATTCCGATATTGGTAAAATATGCACCTTGACATTTATGTAATAGCCTGAAAATTGTTCCTGTATAGGCTTTTAAGAAAAAATTAAAATCAATAACCTCCCTGTCTTGTACACTTGTCTAACATCTGTGTAAAGTCGATTGCGCACAGCATTGTCTTAACTAGCAGGAGTTTTTAAACTTTAAATCTTTAAAGTGTTGTTGTGGGTTATGATGTTGCTACAGGTTCCTTGGTATGAGAGTGAACAACGTTTACGACATCGACAATAAGACCTACCTCATCCGTCTGCAAAAGTAAGTGTTGTACAGTATCAATGTAAAACTGTTGAACAACGGTTGTCGCGTTAAAACATGTCAAGTTTTTTTGATCAAGCATTTCTGCATATTGGCTCTTTCAGCATCACACCCTGAAGTAAAAGAATCTGTTTCAGCTTTATTTCTTTATTTTTTATAATTGTAACTAATTCCCTTGGTTAAAAAACACGAAACATTCGGTATATAGATTTGGGAAATATGATGATGCAGACACCTACTGTACTGTAACACCTAACAAATTCAGTTTCTAACATAAACTGGTTAAAACTTTTTGTCGGGTTATAAAGGCATCATTCATTAAAAATAATTATTCGCATTTGTAAAGCATGAACCTTGAATTCAGGCATAAGTCATAGGATGTACTGTACATTCAAGCAGGCTCAGGTACGAGTCTTAACAGTGAACGGGTGAAGTTTACAGAAGTTGGGGGTCTCACGGCACTGATAACCAGAGGCTTGTCTCTTACAGACCTGACTCCAAAGCTGTTCTGCTGATTGAGTCTGGAATACGCATTCACTCCACTGAATTTGAGTGGCCCAAGAATGTCATGCCTTCTGGGTTTGCCATGAAAGTAATTATGCTTTTTATGTTTTCTTAACATTTTCTTTTTGCTGTGCTGTGGAAAAATAAACTTTGCATTTCCTGTTTCAGTCCGTCCGCCCATTTCGGCCACCCTCTTACCCTCTGAGGGTTACGATGGGCAGAGTGTTACCCAGCAGCTGCAGGGCACAGGGCAGGGCTGCACCATGTGTGGGACATCAGCACCTTGCTGGGAACACACACGCGCACACGGGGGGCAGAGATCCGCTAGCCGACCTGGACACCAAGCCTTTCGGCTGTGGAAAGAAACTCTTCCAGCCCTGGGGAGAACATGCAGACTCCACACTTAGATACTATAGGTTGGGTTAGAAGACAGGCACCCATGTGATATTTGTCTGTTTTCGCTTAGTAAATGTACTTTGAAAGCAGTCTGTGATGTATAAGCGTGTGAGCCAACTATCCAGGTTCATTTAAGAAATGAAACTCTTTATGAATCCCCCCAAGTTCCTACTTTCACAGTGATTTCATTTACATAAGACTACACTGGCAAGCAGCACAATATGAGTAAAGTACAAATCTGGAGATTTCCCATGGAAAATCACTTAACCGTTTATTTTGACGATTCAGGCATGTCCATTTGTTCTTTTGTCAAATGGAAATTTCTCTCATTCTTGGAAAACTTTTTTTATTGAAGTATATCATTGTTTTCTTTACTTTCTCAAGTGCCGCAAACACTTGAAGTCCCGTCGACTGGTGTCGGTGAAGCAGCTGGGAGTGGACAGGATCATTGATATTCAGTTCGGTTCAGATGAAGCTGCCTATCACCTGATAGTGGAGCTGTATGACAGGGTGAGATGATTGCGGTGAATTACCTTTCTTCTTTTTTAAAAAAAGGTATCTCGTTTGTGCTTTTGTTATTGTTAACATGGACAGAAGAAGAGACAGTGAGAATACTGCAAACATTATAAGCTCTGAGACTTCCTCTGAGTTTTCGTTCACATACCCACTGTCCTGATGCAGTTTGTAGTAGTTACTCGTGACATCCTCAGTTTAACTCCTTTGATGTAAGACGCACTGCTATGTGTGTGTTGTTTTTGTATAGTGTACCATTGATCTTAATTGCCCTACATTGCTTATACAAAAGCAACATATTAATAAAGACACTGTTAAATAGGGTTGTGCTGACAGCTCTGAGCTGAGGTTTATTTTCAGTGCATATCCACCTGGACTGACTGGTCCAGTAGTGTAGACGTGCCCCTTTAGCGTTAGTCCAGTATTGTAGACGCGCCCCTCGTGCGTTAGTCCAGTAGTGTAGACGTGCCCCTCGTGCCCCTTGTGCGTTAATCCAGTAGTGTAGACACGCCCCTTGTGCGTTAGTCCAGTAGTTTAGACGTGCCCCTGGTGCATTAGTCCAGTAGTGTAGGCGCGCTCCTCGTGCATTAGTCCAGTAGTTTAGAGGCGCCCCTCGTGCGTTAGTCCAGTAGTTTAGAGGCACCCCTCGTGCGTTAGTCCAGTAGTTTAGAGGTGCCCCTCGTGCATTAGTCCAGTGGTGTAGACGTGCCCCTCGTGCGTTAGTCCAGTGGTGTAGACGCACCCCTTGTGCGTTAGTCCAGTAATGTAGATGGTGTAAAGCAGTGTGGACTTGTGACCGAAAGGTTGTGGGGTCGAATCCCAAGTGCAACACTGCTGATGTACCCCCTTGAACAAGAAAATTCACCCAAATGACTCCAGTAATACACCCAGCCGTATATAGGGATAAAAATTTGAGTCATGTCACTCTGCCCTCTACGGGATGGCCGGACGGACAGGCAGGAGAGTGAGGGGCAGGTGTGTTGTGTCTCCTCAGGGGAACATAGTCCTGACCGATCACGAGTACACCATCCTGAACCTGCTGAGGTTTCGCACGGCCGAGGCGGAAGATGTGAAGATTGCAGTGAGGGAGAGGTACCCCGTGGAGAGCGCCAGGCCGCCGGAGCCCCTCATCAGCCTGGACAGGTGATGGCTTAGTCTGGGTGGTTTAGTGGAGCAAGGGAGGAGCTGGGTGGAGGGCGGCTCGTTTGTGAGCAGGGGTTGGCTGTGGGTGGTGGGGCTGATCAGTACCTCCAATCTCCATCTGCGCACAGTTGTTAAAGATTCAGCAGTTTCCCTCCATGGCGCACAGCCTTAATCATTCGCTCAACCCTGCAGGGGCATTTCTGAATAGACACCTGCGTTCTTCACCTGTGGGTGGTATGATATAGGGCACTGTGGCGCAAGGGCACCAACTGCATCATTCCACGAAAAATAATGCTTCAAAGTCAACTTAGATGAAATCAAGTATTTCCGGTGTTTTTTAATGTAAGTTTATATTGGTCGTCTAGAGCTGAGGTTTGTTCTTGTACTATACAGGCTCTCAGAAATCCTGTCCAGTGCCCCTAAAGGAGAGCAGGTGAAACGAATCCTAAACCCACATCTGCGTAAGTACTGTTACAGCTTACAGCTTTTCTTTTCAGCATTATTAACCTTCACTTGTTCCTTTGTAGCTTACGCATGCTGAGGCAGCTATCTACTTGAACTTCGTAAATGAATATTGTTCAATGAAAAGTATTCTTTCTTAAGTTTCCTGGAGGTTATTCTTTTTATTTCTCTTTTTTTTTTTCAGCCTACGGTGCAACTTTAATTGAGCACTGCCTGATGGAGGTCGGTTTCTCTGGCTTTGTGAAAGCAGATGCCCAGTTTGATGTCTCTCTAGGTACCATATAAGTGATCTGTTGTGACACGTCTCTTAGGCTTAGGAAAGAATTGGAGGGAAGGGGTTTACTGTCCTAGATGAGCACTGTCCCTGAAGCTTCACCTGCTCCATTGGTTCACAGAGATTCTACATATCCAACCTCACTTTCTTTCCTTTTTTAAAATGAATTTGAAGTCTTGAATATCAAGCATTTTTTTTATTAGAAGCTTCAGGAGTCCAGTGTTTTGGAATATACTGTATAATAATCGTGTGCAGTCCAGTTACTTAAAAAATGTAAAACAATGATTTAATTATTTCTTTATTTTCAAATCAAGTCTCTGATTTATCATTGGCAGCCCTGCTCTCTACTGCTGTGAAGTAATTGAGATTTTATTTTATTTCTGAATGTATTTGTGAATGAGGGAAGGGTGTTTTAATTCTTCACGGTCAGAGTTAATCCATAATGCATGTACTTGGGTTAAGGATTACTAATGGAAAGGTAAGAAAGGGTACATGTGAAAAATAAATTAAATTGACATAAGTAGTGGAGTACCTCAATGGTTTATGTTAGGGGCACTGCACTTATAAAATGTTTTTAATATTCCAGAGGCACCTAAAGTCTTAGCAGCTCTACAGAAGGCAGAAGAGTTTATGGAGAAATCTGCAAACTTCAGTGGAAAGGTATTTTTGATGTGTGTCATATAAGTGATTTGGGATTCTGGTCTGTTCGTTGCTAGGGATCTATAAGCTGGTGATTTATTACAATAAGATGATTTATTTTTTCAATTTTTAATATTTCTCTGCCTTTTTAGGCAATAGCCTACATGCTGGGATGTTTAAAATATCAGGATATGTGTATTTTCATATGAAAACCAGCATTAATAGTGGTTAATAATGACAAAATGGAAATGAGATTTTTTTAAACAAATCTGCTCTCTCTCAAATAGTCATAGGCACATTGTATTTAATATTTATTTGAGAATATGTTTGCATTGCATTGTGTTTGTAGTGTTTACATGTATTTATTTGCATATAATAATTTTCTTGGCTGTTAACTTTATTTTTGCTTGGCTTCATTTACAGGGGTACATAATACAGAAGTGTGAGAAGAAACCTAGTTTGGCTCCAGACAAGCCTCCTGAAGATTTACTCACGTAAGCATCTCTAAATATGCTCCATGTGATTTAACCTAATTTTACATTTCAAAGTCATGTAAAATGCGCAATGGCCACCTTAATATTGGGAGTGTTCTAACTAATGTTTTAACCCTTTCTGTGGGAAATGGAATTGAAAATGAATAAATACACAGAGGGATTAGGAAGTTGCTTTTGATGTGTTAGGTTACGTTCTGTCAGACACTGTAATTTGATTTTCGTTTACTTGCTGGTGTTTGCAGGTACGAGGAGTTTCATCCCTTCCTCTATGCTCAACATTCGAAGAGCCCCTATGTGGAGTTTGAATCCTTTGACAAGGTAAGAGATACCTGCTGCATTATCATTACCAGTGGCTAAGCAGGGACACTGCAATGCAGGCTTCATATCTTGATGTTAACATGAAGCAACCAATATTAAAATGCCTACCCTGTTGATTATTTTTTGTTTTAATTCTTTCATGTTTTAGTTCGTTATTGTCAGATAAGTAGGAAAAGATGAGTACAACTTAGTTTCTGTGATCCTGAAGTCTATGAAGAACATGTTTTCCCTTTCTGTGAACCGGATACTTGCATAATTTTTCTCTCCCAGGCAGTGGATGAGTTTTACTCAAAAATGGAGAGCCAGAAGATTGACGTGAAGGCGCTGCAGCAGGAGAAGCAGGCCTTGAAGAAGCTGGACAATGTGCGCAGAGATCACGAGCAACGTCTGGAAGCTCTGCACCAAGCTCAGGTAACACTGCACAGGGCACAGGGCCACCACACTGCAGAGGGCCACCAGACTGCACAGGGCACAGAGCCACAAGACTGCACAGGGCACAGAGCCACAAGACTGCACAGGGCACAGAGCCACAAGACTGCACAGGGCACAGAGCCACAAGACTGCACAGGGCCACCAGACTGCACAGGGCACAGGGCCTGAGGTCACAGTAAAGAGCTGCATGGGGAGTTGGGCTCGGTGTCCTGGAATAAGGAAAATACCTCACAAGGTTCCACCTGAAACTGCAGCACATGTTAAGTGTAATAATCATTCTTGACTCAAATCAGAAACAGCTTCATGAGTTAATCAGAAGTCTTGGGCATTGTTTTTAAGTTGAGAGAAGAGCATGCAGATGAACATAAATCAATCAATCACACCAAATAAGAGAGCACGCTGATGAGAATCCCCTAAGTTTTCATGTTTGAGTGACAGGGCTGTGCTGCGCGTGTCTGGCGCGGGGCGAGTGACAGGGCTGTGCTGCGGGTTGCAGGAGCTGGACCGGCTGAAGGGGGAACTGGTGGAGATGAACCTGCCGGTGGTGGAGCGGGCGCTGCAGGTGGTGCAGAGCGCCCTGGCCAACCAGGTGGACTGGACAGAGATCGGGCTGATTGTGAAGGAGGCCCAGGCGCAGGGCGACCCTGTGGCCGGTGCCATCAAGGAGCTCAAACTGCAGACCAACCACATCACCATGCTGCTCCGGTGAGTGTCTCTCACCAGTGGGCTTGTTCTCATTGCCTAGTTTTACCCAAGCAGATGTACTGTAAATAAGTATAAACGTATTGTAGCTGACTACCTGTGTATGGAAATTTGGGCTGCAATTTAGAGCTCAGTACAATACACCTCCTTTGCTAGCCAATCACCAGACTTACTGTGAGCATGTAACAATGGAAATCTATCCCCTACTTAAGATACAAGGAGTGGAATTGACACGTTTTGGATGGTTGAGCAGTGGCTTGCTTTGCATCTTAGGAACCCGTACACTAGGTCTGATGAGGAGGAAGAGGAGGAGGAAGAGGAGGAGGGAGGAGACAAAAGCCAAGCGCAGAAGGGGAAGAAGAACAAGGGCAAACACAAGGCACAGAAGAACAAGCTGCAGAAAAACAAGCCCCTGCTGGTGGATGTAGACCTGAGCCTGTCTGCGTATGCCAATGCAAAGAAGTGAGTTGGAGTGCTAGAAAAGGACACCCTAACTGGCATTTAAACACAGGCACATGCATGCCTCTTCCAACACTGGTGTTGTAAGTGCATTAGGAGAAGCACAGCACTTAAATATGAACATGATCCTAACAGGTATGTTCCTGATAGCAGACTTTTTACCTATAATGTATGAGGTCGTCATAGTGTTAACAGAGACAGCTACAGTAATACTCTACATACTGTATGATGTTTGTTTTAAAGCATTTTATGAAGATAACTTTTTGCCACATTTCCAGCTCTTTCAATTGCAGCTCTTTATAGGTAAAAGGAGCTAAAGAAAAGTGAAACTAGGGCAAAAACTAGGTGTTAAAGTAAACTGTTAGCTTAGCGTTCCCACACTTGGTCTCGTTAGCAGAATTAATTATAATTGTGATATGTTTTTTCTCCCAGACACTTCAAGCACCTTGTGGAGATTTTTTTATTTTATTATTAAAATTGTGTAGTATTTTCTATGGTTTCTAAGAGGAAATGATTTTTGGTCAGGCTCTGATGCTGGGATCTTTAAACTGATATCAAAAGCTGACACGTAACACTGGCTTCAGATGTGTCTTCTGGCTCAGATTTATCACTGAGCACTGTCAGAGTACATGCAGATCTCATTATCTTTTCACGTCTTCATTAACATTTCAAAGCGTTGACACAAAGCTAACTGAGCAGATTTCTTCAGAATGACCAGTTAAACACAAACCAGAGGGCACAAGTGGAAACTGTGTGTTAGTGCATTTAACAATGAGAACAGATAGCCCTTCTTTACCTGCAGGGTTGTGGGAGTAGGGAACAAGCTACCCAGCCATGTTGTTGAAGCTGACATCCTTGCTTATTTCAGGAAATGGCTATGAGATCCTTGGATTAAATAACTACTAACTACTCAGCAGACCAAATAGCCTCCTCTGGTTTTTAATCTTTCCATGTTCCAGTGCTCAGTCTTGTCAAACTTCTCTCTCTCTCAGGTACTACGATCACAAGCGGCATGCTGCAAAGAAAGAACAGAAAACTGTGGAGGCTGCAGAAAAGGTGATATGGTGTGGCATTGGAATGCTCTGCAGTGGTCAGTTACAGAGAAGACGTCGATCAAGAACTAAGTCTGTTTCAGAAAAGAACACCTCACTTTAAAAACTTGCACTGTGGTCATGGTGTTGCTTAGTCGTTTTTGTTGATTTTGCAGGCTTTCAAGTCTGCAGAGAAAAAAACAAAACAAACGCTTAAAGAGGTTCAGACGGTTACCACCATCCAGAAGGCCAGGAAAGTCTACTGGTAAGGAAGAGTGGCAGGTCTGGTTTTTAACCTGACAGATGTTTACTTGTTATTGTGTGGTATCTAAATAATCACATGTATTGTGGTTGTGCTTTGTTCAGAAACTTTACACAGTGCACACGCAAGGGCTCTGAGTGTTGAGATTTGCTGTTATTTCTATTTTCATGCTTCAGGTTTGAAAAGTTCCTGTGGTTCATCAGCTCTGAGAATTACCTCATCATTGCCGGGCGGGACCAACAGCAAAACGAAATGATTGTGAAGAGATATCTGAAGCCAGGTGGGGGCCTGTACAGCCAGCCAGTGCACGAAAGATAGAAAGTTGTGTCAAAGAGTTGCCTTTCTGAATATCCAGTGTGATTGTCAGGACAGAACATGCCAATAGTCACATTGAGTGCAGATCGCCTACAGTATAACTCATTTTGTAAGGAAACAGCAAGACCAGATAATACTAAAATAGGGTGTTGCGGTGGCTCTGTGGCTAAGGATCTGTGCCTGTGGCTGGAAGGTTGCCAGTTCGTATCCCGCAGCCGGCAGAGGAATCCTGCTCCATTGGGCCCCTGAGCAAGGCCCTTAACCCCAACTGCTCCAGGGGCGCCGTATAAATGGCTGACCCTGCACTCTGACCCCAAGTTTCTCTCCCTGTCTGTGTGTATCATGGAGAGCAAGTTGGGGTATGAGAAAAGACAAATTCCTAAAACAAGAAATTGTATATGGCCTATAAAGTGATCTGATCTTATCTTAAAATGTCTTAACTACAGTACTTTGTACTGAATAATTTTAAGATGGAACTAAATGACAACTAGCAGATACCTGCCAGATGTTAAGTGTGTCTGCTGCTATATGTAAAGCACCTTAGGTTCCTTTAAGATGAAAAGCACTATTTAAAAGTTAGGTGTTATTATTATTAGTCCTGCAGGGGTTATTGAACTTTCTTGTCCACTCCAGTTTGAGGGTGTTAAAAGGCAGTGTCTGCTTTTCCTGTGTTCATTCATAGGTGACATTTATGTGCATGCTGATCTCCATGGAGCCACAAGTTGTGTCATCAAAAACCCATCAGGTGAGCCTCTGAAGCAACTATTAGCATGTAACTCCTATCTGCTGCTACTGGTGCACAGCCTTCCTGACTCAGGGTTTAGTCCTCCGATACACTGCCTCCTGGAGTCAGGGATTCGTCCTCCGATACACTGCCTCCTGGAGTCAGGGATTCGTCCTCCGATACAATGCCTCCTGGATTCAGGGATTCGTCCTCCGATACACTGCCTCCTGGAGTCAGGGATTCGTCCTCCGATACACTGCCTCCTGGAGTCAGGGATTCCCTTTGGACTGTGTGTTGCTGGCCTTTCCATCCAAACCCATGCTTCTGTGGTCTTCAGTTATCAGATAATTGCAGTAAAAGTCACACAGGAACGCCATATAAAGCACCCACTGCAACATAAAAAGATAAAATGGGTTGTTTCTGCGGAATCAGTTTGCCATGTGTCATTTTTAAGCTTTTATTTTTTCTGCCATGACACTGTTTGCCTTGTTTAGTTCTGTCTGACTGAAGACTGCAGTCATGGTTCTCCTGGTGTCCCAGGTTAAGCCAGATTGTTACCGTGTGCCTGTCAGCTGTGTTGATTCGGTATGTGCTGCAGATGAGCCCATTCCTCCTCGCACCCTCACGGAGGCCGGGACCATGGCTGTGTGCTACAGTGCTGCCTGGGATGCCAAGGTGATCACCAGCGCCTGGTGGGTTCACCATCACCAGGTGAGTCTCGAACCGCAGAAGAGAAGAAAACCATGAGACAAGAGCAGGCTTTTCAGCCCACCTTAGTGTGCTGTTTCTCTCACAAAGCATGATTCATCAGGCTTCATGTCAAAAGGTGCCTCCATCTTCTCCTCCAATTTCTTGCTGAGTCATTTTTATATTGTTAGCTCATAATGTAAAGATTTTTTGGGGGTCAGTGCAGAATTCATGCATGCCAACGGGTATGTTCCCACTTTCAACTAGCAAATGTTTTTTTATAATTTAGTGTCAGCAATTATTTATTATATATACACCCAATTTTAAAGTAGTCAGTTTTGTCTCTACATTTCTGCACACAGTGGGAGAATGAGCAGGTAAAGACCAGCCCCTCTGACCCTTCATTGAGCTATTAATCTTTCATGTATTGCAAGCTCTGTGGCGATGTGCAGGAGCTTCACTGCCCACCCTGACATCACTGCAGGTGCCTGGGATGTCACAGGAGACAGCACTAACCCCATTGGTGCTGTGCCTCTTGGGCGCCTCCACTTGGTGAATTCTAGTTACAGACTCAAACATCCATCAAAAAGTTTAATTAAAGCTAAAAACAAACTTGGGATTACGTTATTATCCCTCATTTAATATCCCTTTAAACAATCTATTGGAATAATAGCAAAGCATTTCCTCTTTGAAGTGGTTTACTGAGACTGAAAAGATTTCTTTAACCTGATCTGTGCCCTTAAAGCATTGTTGCTCTTGTTTGGACATTTTTATTAAAGCATCTGTATGACACAAATTCTTTTGTAGTATTCCAGATGTCTAGCAGCAGATTGTTAAACCATATCAGCACCAACGCTTAACCCTGACACACTTTGTCCCTGCAGGTCTCCATACGCTGAATCACTAATCGGATTTTGCCCACTGACTAGTGGTTTGCCCCACCTTCAGTGCATTTCTGTGGCCTTGCCATGCCTCTCTCGCTTCTCACACTAGACAGCATATAACCCTTCACCTGCCTCTTGTCTCCTCCTCCTCACACCTACTCCAGACAGGCAGCTTGTATCTGCTGCATGTCAGTGGAGACTGCTGTGTGCAAAAGGACCCTTTATCCTAGTGGGGTGAGCAGAAGTAAAGATGAGACAATCCCAGATGCAGTGCTGATTGTAAGCCTGTCTGTATTTGTTTTCTAGGTGTCCAAGACAGCCCCCACAGGAGAGTACCTAACCACTGGGAGCTTCATGATCCGAGGTGCAGAACGTGTCCTGTGTCCACTGTCCTACTTGCAACAGCTGTCCACAGAGGCTGTGGATCTCCCTGTTCATTGATTGATTTGACTGTTTCTCTGACAGTGTCAGCAATGTAATGCTGGAATGTATTCACCTAGTTGAAAAAATCTCAGCCAGGGTGAATCGAAGTTGTTTCACTATATGAATTGCATGTTTGCACAAAAGAGAAGGAACAGGTACAACCCAGTTCACTAAAATAATGCCCCCACTAAAGATAGTGTCTCATGTGTTTGTGTAAGAATGTCCTACAGAGAGCACATGCCGAGATGGAGTCATGCCCCCCCCAATTTCGTAAAAGATGTTAATCAGCAAAGGAACTTAACAAAAGTTATACAGAGGCTCTAAGTGAATGCAGTGCAAAAGTACTTAGGGTATATATTGGGTATAGGGCATTGCCACCTCATAGCCTAACCTCAAACTAAAGCATCGGTGTAGAAATTCCTTTTATGAAATTCAGTAGGACAGAGTGCCACCTCCTGTTCCACCAACATCAGTGACAAGAGCAGTCTGGATTTGCTTGGGGGTCTGTCTTCTCTGTACTGACCAGCTCCCATCTTGCTTAGCTTCTGTGATTTGATTAGGTCAGGCTACAAGGTGGTACCACTTCTGCTGTTTCACCTCATGGAGAGTTGATGTGGCACAAAAGTCTATCCATGTCGGGTCGCACTTTTTGCTGCATTTCCATTAAAATGCATCGAATTTTGGATTTATTTGACATCTTTTCACTATAGGATGAAACTCAGTACGTTCAAAGACCAAGTAAGTGAGCGTTTTTTGTCTCTTTTCAGGGAAGAAGAATTTTCTCCCCCCTTCCTACCTCATGATGGGCTTTGGCTTCCTCTTCAAGGTAAGCGGTGAGGCTGTCCCAGCGGGAGGAATGCACTGACATTCCCACTGTAAAGCAAAACCCAGCAGCCTCCAGAGGGCAGCACTGGCTGCTCTATAATTGCTTACACTTATATAGCTCTTTTACTGGACACTCCACTCAAAGCGCTTTACAGATAGTGGGGACTCCCCTCCTTTACCACCAGTGTGCAGCCCCACCTGGATGATGAGACGGCTTTCAAAGTGTGCCAGTATACTCCCAACACACCAGCTCTCCATGGGGAGGAGAGCAGAGTGATGAAGCCAGTTCAGAGAGGGGGATTATAAGGAGGCCATGACTGGTAAAGGCCAGGAGAGAAATATGGCCAGGATAACGGGGTAACACCCCTACTCTTTTGGAGAAACACCCTGAGATTTTTAATGATCACGAAGAGTCAGGACCTGAAGGATGGTGCCTTTTGTACTGTACAGTGATCCCATCACTACACCGGGGCAGGTGCTAGATTTGCAAGGGTGGTGTTGGCGTACTGGGAATGTGTGTTTGGGGCAGGGGGAGCACTGGCACAGATTCGGACAGTGATGCGCACGGTGGCGTGACGGTAGCCTGTGTGCACTTGGGCAGGTAGACGAGACGTGTGTGTGGAGACACCGTGGAGAGAGGAAGGTGAAGACGGTGGAGGAAGACATGGACTCGGTGACGAGCAGTACAGCTGACCTCCTGATTGAGGGTCCAGAACTCACAGGTAAGCACTTCCTCTAAAGTAACCGTAGCTAATAGATGCACGCTCACACCTGTTGTCTTGTACATGTGCATTCAGAAGTGCATTTATTTGTACGCTGGCTCAAAATCGGGATCTCTGTGAATCTTAAGCCACTGCAGACACCTGCCTTGTAGTACACCGTATTCACCGAGGTAGTGCTACTGTCCTGCCTACTAACAAGACAAAACTGCAATATGGGGTTGTGACGTCTAAAAATGATAACTGGGGGCACTTTCCTACACAAAGCATAGTGGGAGACTGCAATAAGGCTACCCAGTGAAGTGGGAGTCAATAAACTAACCTGTCTGGAAGAGATTCTCAGGCCAACAAGCTTCTAGCAACCAAATAAGCTAAATGGCCTATTCTAATGTGAGACCATTTCTAATTATTTCTTGATCTTCCTGTCCGGTGTCCCCCCCGATCTGCACACAGGGGGAGAGAGCAGCAATGAGGGTGAGGGCGAAGGAGAGGAGAGGCCGGTGGAGACAGGGAGCCCAGGAAAGGAAGACGGCACTGGAGAGCAGAAGCAGCAGCAGGAGGGTGAAGATGGAGAACTGGACCAGAATTCATCCGAGGAGTCGGACCCCGAGGAGCCTGAGGAGCCCTCAGAGGGGGAGGGCCTGGGCCGGGGGGAGCCAGGTGACCCAGAGGGGAAAGAGAAGGGTGAGTCAGCTGTGAAGAGTGAAGACGACAGCCAGGAGATCAGCTACCCGGACACCACTATCCCACTCTCCCACCTCCAGCCTACCAGGTATTGGAATCAGGAACGCTGCTGACCTTATACAAAGCCCTTTCCTGTTTGTCAAGATCCCAGCTAAATTGCAAAGATTGAAATTGAAACTGAAAAATTGCCAGCTTTCTTCAATACCAAATACAATATTTACAAATTAGTAAAACAAAGTTCTGGTGTAATTAACCACTTGATGTAAATATTTCATATGATGTCAAAATGATCATCAAAAACTCAAGTGTCCTTTCCTGTTGGGCCATGTGCGCATATATAAGATGACTGCTAAATTGATATATGACACAATGTGATGTATGCCATTCGATAATTGTAACAGCTCCTGACTCCTGAATTTGTATTTCTCTATCCAGGAGCATGCAAAGCACATCTTTGGGGTTTAAAGATGAGCCATCCAGCCAGGTGAGCTCCAGCGTTGTGGTCCTGTGGTCCTCAAACAGGGAAGTGACCAGTGAGAGCTCCCCGAGGGGCTTGCTCGCCGTGAGGCCACTGAGGATCACCAGAACTCTGTGGATTTTACAGGAATCAGAATAAGCTTTTTATAGTTAATATGATCCCATTAGAGGGTCCATACATCCACTCTCAGACAGAAAGACAAATGGAAAATATTCAAAATATTCTTTATATGTCTGCAAGTTGAACGTTTTGGCTCCTTCCTTTAGACAGTTCTTGATAGTTCCCCAATGTGTTCACAGCTGATGAATCGTGTGTCTAATGAAGAATTGGCTTTTTTACAGGCTGATGGTGACGGGCAGGCAAAAAAATATCTCACAGCCAAACAAAGACGGTAAGGGCCCCTCCCCCACCTCTCTTCCTTTTTCGGCTTTTGTGGGTTTTGTAGTGTTAAGGAAATATGCCCTGATGGATTGTTCTGTCCAGGGACATGAAGAAGAAGAAGAAGCAGAACGGACCTGAGGACCTAGAGGAAGCGGAGACAAAGAAGGAGGACGCTGTGACCTCCTCTGGAGACAACCAGAGCAAGCAAAACCCACCTAAGACCGGTCCCACCCAGCACTTGAAGAGGGGCCAGAAGGTACACTACCCGGGCAGGCCTGCTGCAAATGGGGAATATCTGTCTGCACAGTGGGGGATAATACCATTCTAGGACTCAAGAGGACCTGTGCTGTGAAAAAATACTTTCCTTTAGAACTATAATAATAATAGTGACATTTTTATGTGGCACCTTTAAAAGTGGCTTCTCAAAGTCACTTTACAGCTTTACAGAACAACAACAAATAAAAGAGATGAACCCCTACTATCTTGAGGGAAGATAGTAGATGGGGGTGTAGGAAAACCAAGGGGCAACACAGAACAAGTTAAATAAAAGTCCTTCTGATGGAGAAGGGTTTTCAGTCTATTTTTGAAGGAGCTCAGGGAAGGACACTCTCTGATATCCATAGTAATAGAGCTCCAGAGCTTTGGGGCGCAGCAGGAGAAGGTCCTGTCACCCATAGATTGAAGACGGGCCTGGGGGACAGACAGAAGACCAGAATTAGACAAGAAAGGTTGCGAGGTGGGGAGTAGAACTATACTCACTCTGACAGGTACTGAGGTGCCAAACTGTGCAGAGACTTCAGGCTGCTAGTGATGGTCGTTGTCTTGATTTTATCACCCAGAACAAAATGAAGAAGATTAAGGACAAGTACAGGGACCAGGACGAGGAGGACCGGGAGCTACGGATGAAACTCTTGGGGGTGAGGCCTTGCCGTTGGGGAATGTCGCACGTGTGTTTGTCTAGGAGGATGTGTGTGTTTGCACAAACATTTATTTAAATCCGCCCTCATCTTACCTCTGTTTCCCTGAGATTTTCTGTTTTCCCCACGCCTGTGTCCATGTCCCTGGTTCACTCACCCTGGGCCTCTCTTGCTCGCTCTCGTCCCCACAGTCCTCTGGCTCCAGTAAGGAGGAGAAGGTGAAGAAAGGGAAGAAGGGAAAGGGGAAGGAAGAGCCGCTCCGAAAAGCCCCTCAGAAACCTCGTCCACAGGGCAGCTTGGCCAAGAGACCTGAGCCCCCTGTACAGATGGAGGAGGAGGAGGGAGCGGGGATAGAGAGGGCCGCCCCAGAGCAGGAGGACAAGGTAGAGCAGGTCCGGACCGCCTCCCACTGCTCACAGTGTGTTCCAGCAATATTACTCATTGATTCATTGTCTCTGTAGTGACCGGGTATTTTAGTAATGAATAAAATATTACTGTCTGAAATATTCCATCATTTTCTAATTGATTTACTTAATTTACAGTTATACAAGCTGGATAAAAAAGATTGTGCCGTCACCTGTCCACGCAAGTGCTTGGGGCACCGCGCCCGGTCCCTCGGTTAGAGCCGAGAGGAGTGCGGGTGTCCTTCGGTGCAGGAAGGTCCCGTTCTCACGGTGATGTTTGTGTTGACAGGAAGCAGACGATCAGGACCAGGAGGCCCCAGGAGCAGAGGTATGATCTCCCACAGGAGAACAGGATCTGTGCGTGTGACGTGGTCCCTATATGCACACTGCCTTACCACAATGAATAGCCAAGTGGTCCTCGAATATTTGAATTGTGTGGTTTGTAGCCTGATACCTGCGCAATGTAAAGCAGTGGAAGACCGGGCATCCTTACTGTACTAGTGGAAAGTGAGCTCAGCAGAGGTGTGGAAGTTGCAAAGTGCCTTCGGTTCATGGTGTGTTAATTAAGACTGCTTTGGAAGCTTGCAAAAAGTGATAGGCAGGTCAGGCCTGCTTTCAGGTATTCTGTACATTTTTGGTAGGGCAATATACATGTGTGCATGTACAGTATACATGCAGACTGTCCATTCACGATGTGTGAAAGGATCCCCGTCTTGAGTTTGAGTGTGTTGTCTGTTCCTTCTTGTGTGATGTTGAATTAACAAATTGTTTGGGGGTAGGGATTTTATTGTTATTGTTGATTTTAGACTCTTTACCAACTAATTTTCTGATTTTTAATCTTATGGGACTGGAAGGGATCCGACTGAGTGAGGTTGTTGGATGTTGTTTTGTATTAGGATATTGTACTGCTCTTATATGTATATGTTGTTCATGGGCTTTTAATGTGCAAGACAGATTCCTTTAGAGGCAAAAAAGGTTAATTCATTCATTTCATTATTGGTGTTGCAGGAAGGAGAGAACCCACTGGACTCTCTGACAGGTCAGCCCCACCCTGAGGACATGCTGATGTTTTCTGTTCCAGTGTGTGCACCCTACACTGCCCTCACCAGCTACAAGTAAGATCACCACCATGGGAATTGTGGGGCTGTAGTATCTTTCATCCAGATCTGTTAAATGATAGTGCAAGTTTATGTTGAAACATCACAACAATCTCGGCATCTTATTTAAATGTTTCCCTTCTGTATATAAGATAGTTATATTTGAAAGGTGTCAGGTTATGCCTGAAGGTGTCAAAAATAGAATTGTACGTTGCTGCCTTTTTGTTTAGCTTTCGTTGTTCCTGAATCCTATTTTCTGGTGCTTGAAAGCCCAATATGCACTAAGATTTTTTGTTTTACAATTGATTAGAAGTAACAAGTATCATATCGCTCTGTTATAGGTACAAGGTGAAGCTGACTCCTGGTACACAGAAGAAGGGAAAAGGTAGGAATTTAACTTCAGCTCTTACTGTGTTTGATTGGAAAGGAGTGGATTCTCCAAATGCTCTTTTGAAAGACACCGCGTATACCTCCCTTTGCTCTGAGAAGCTGTTCTCAGAAGGTTTTCTCTACATCTGCTCCAAAGTAACTTACAGGCTGTGTGCCTGTCGTCATGTCTGTTTCGTGGCGACCCTTGAAATGAGCCTGGTTTGTTTTCATGTTCACTCAGCGGCCAGAACTGCCGTGCAGAGCTTCATGCGTGCCAAAGAGTCGACAGCAAGAGAGAAAGACCTCTTCCGCAGTGTGAAGGTAATGATGTGAAGTGCAGAATAGCTCCTGCCTAAATATGAATAACTTCACACAAAGGCCATCCGTTGTTTACGTATTTTTAATGCCTTTTTATATTTCAGGACACAGATTTATCCAGGAATATACCAGGAAAAGTTAAAGTATCAGCACCCAACTTGTTGGCGGCAAAGAAAAGATAAACCAGCACGGTGGTCATAGAAAAGATGCTAGGATAAATCTGGTGTAAAAATGTAATTTAGCAACTTTGGAAAGTACTGGAGTTTTGGATTTTTTTAATGGGACAGTATAAACAGCCACATTTCAAGAATGTACAGAGAACACTGTGAACAATAAAAAAGAACAGCTGGAACACTTTGAACGTGCATTGAATGTTACCATTAACAAGAATTTTACATGCATTTCTTCATTTCTGTATGAACAATTAAAGCATTTCAAAACAGTAACACCAGAGTACACTTTAACCCAAAACAAAATGAATATAATCAGATCTTCTGAAAGGCACTTTTGCAGGTGATAAAAGGGCAGTTCCAATTTACGGTGTTGTTCTGCTGATTGGACTGACAAGAAAGGACCAGTTGACAAAATCCAGAATGGTGTTAGTTGTTTTTTGCTCCCTCCTCAAGACAAAGGCTGCCTTTTAATGTTTTGTAACTTAAGATTTCCAACTTTGAGCAGAATAAATGACACTTGAAAACATCTAGTTTTTTCTTGTTAGTGTTATCGATGATCTGATGAAGAGAGGGCTGGATCAAAAACCAGCCTGAGTGTGGAAACCTCTGCCCTCAATCACTAACATTCAAAATAGTCTGGCAGAGGTGACCAACCCTGGTTCTGGACAGCCACCATCCAACAGGACTCCCTTCAGTCATCCTTGAAACAGATGAGCTTGCATCGTTTTCCTAAGTCAGGCAGGAAAGTCCAGCCGTTATCTTTAAGAGTTGAAGTTATCACCAAGCCGATTTGTGTACCAGCTTCAGTGGTCAAAACAAGTCTCAGGTTTTTAGAAATTAATTTAAAGTTGACTCCAAGCATCTGATGGATTGTGGCACTCCAGGGCTGGCAGCCTAAAAACCTCTCCAGAATAAACAATAGTTGCAGATAAGACCTAGGGGGCTTCCAGCCTGGTCCTAGAACACAATAAGCTCTTTTGGGTTTAATTCTACCTGAGCAAACCTGAATAACTGAACTGAGTCTGAATCACAAGTGTTTCCAGACCTTTAGCTACCAAGGTGCATTACATTCCCTATAAAACCTGCACAGTGGTAGCTCCACATTAAGTGAGGATCAATGACTGAAAGACGTCTTAGATTTAACCAAACAATATCTCCCCTGAAACTTTATTTTAAACAATTTACATACTATACAAGCAACAAATGTTTGCACAAAAATATGCTCTGTATGTGCAGCTCAAAAACTAGACAAATGTACAGTACTTTCTCCTAGCAAGAGAACACGATCCCGTGGCTCATAAATAAACATATAAAAGAATATAAACACCCAGAGCGTATCCCCTGTCTCTCACGGCCCAGTGTTGCCACCCGAGGAGCCCACTGTGCTGTCTAGTCTCTGGGAAAGGAGGCGTAGCAGATGGGGGGGGAGACACTGCCAGGCTCCAGCCAGGATATCTTTGTACCACAGCACAGCCTCCATGCAAGACCTGAGCAAAGAAACAGGCCCCGGGTTAGGAAGATCATTATTTGTGTTTCAGCTGACAACAGTCTATTGCCTGATTTACATAGAGAGTTATCAGAACAGTCTCTTGATTGTGTTGCAGTAGATCAGCTGCAAATGACTGGAACACAAACCCAACAAGAAATCGTACTCACCTTACAAGAGACTTGGGCTGAACACTAAAGATAAGGATTCTGTTACTGTGGGCCTGTTGAATGGGAAAAAGAAATCACACCACCCATTTTAGACACTGTGCATTTCCACTTGGCTATTGAAAGACAAAGATGACAACATGAATTACCCCAATTTCAATATCCTTTAAATTGTAAAAATGCACTAACATAAAAAAGTATTAATGGTTTTACAAAAGAAGTTTACTTGTGGCATGCAGAACACTGTACACAGTTATACACTGTATGTAGCAGAGACTAAAGGACCATTTTTAGAATCCATCATTAGACAGAAAAATGCAGTGCTAATTATCTTGTTGCTTTTGACACGTCACTTGAAGAAAAGCTTCATGCACTATCATTATCTTAGGTCTGACAAAGTATAATTGGCCTCTAACAGAAAAATACTGAATCTCTTCTTATCCCTGCTTTTCTAAAAATAACACGCCAGTCTAAATGATGGGATTAACGTGACTTTATCTTTCATTAGAAGCTTCCTGGTGTCAAGGGAACTTAGTTTAATTGAATGTAAATTTATCCCAAAAGGTAAGTACTTACAGCAAACTGTTGTGAAAGCAGGTTGTTCGCACAGCCACCAAATACGATCACCTCTCCTTCCTCACTGGTGCAGGCTGTGTGCCACAGCCTATAAAAACAGGTTGGGCAACGTCAGGTGAGCTTAACAGTACAGGAGTAAAAACCTGCTCTCCCCAAAACAGGCTCTTAAGTTAGTTCTGAGGTTAGATCTTTCTAATTCCAACAAATCTAAACAAAAGCATAAATATGTTTACATTTTTGCACAGTATGGTTATATTGATTATACTTGTATGAACTCAAATGGCCTTAAATCATGATTATTTGAAATAAACCCATGTTCTATACACCTTACCGTAGTACCATTGTTCCGATTAGCGTTTACCTGGGGCTCTTTGTGTGGTTGTGCTTGAAAGGTTTCCATTCATTCTTGCTTGCACAGTACAACCAAGCATCACCTGAACAAAAGAAAGGCAAAAATAAGTCATTGTGGCATAAAGGAAGAATGTTTACTTGCACATTGAGCAATTATAAAACACTGTACTCTCAGGCAGCCTTCATGTATACACAATACCCACTACAATCTATTTCGACCAGGACTGTACACTTTTCCAGGCTACACAAATTAAATTAACTTTGTGTTTATTAAAATTAATTAGATATTTTATTTGATACTATAAAGAAGGTTTGTCATTATCGTGTTTTCTGTTGTTCTTATCTAACCTGGATAAGCCGCAAATAAAAAACAGAACTAAAACTTCTACTGAATAAACTGCATTTGAGATGGGGACAATTTCCCCACCCACACTCCCCCGATGTCCTGATTTAGAGAAGAGTTCTCTGCACCCGAGGCCTCAATGAAGATTTAGAGAGCTGACAGCAGGGAGACAGCTCTGCCACTCACTGAGTGTCCGCTTATCTGTGGTGAACCCCCCGAACAAGAAGAGGTGATCAGGAGACACAGGGGTGAAGGAGTGCCAGGAGCGACCCACTGGACCGTGCTGTGGCACGCACCTGAGGGAGAGGGTAGCAGTGCTATCAGGGTCTTCACAGGGCAGCGCACCACGACTTCACCGCACAACAGCAGTGCTCACGCGTACACAGAAACACTGTTCAGGCATTAATATGGAGTGCTGTCTGCAGCGCCTCCTCCTAACCTCTTCTAAGCAGTACATACATTTTGGTATGACCAGCGAGATTTATACAGAAGATTAAAACACAGAACAACAGACACATAATACATACACTTCTGTCCACTCCCAGGTGTCCAGGTTAATGAAGAACAGGTCGTTAAGACGGTACTCCTATGTGTGGGGAGGAGAAACGATGCCAAGTTACTTACACGCGCAACCTTGAGAATCGTGAGTGAGCCACACGGCACATGGCAGCTCTTACCCTGTATCTGCCTCCGAACACGTAGCCCCGGTTTTCCAGAGTGGCGCAGGCGTGGGCAGCTCTTGGGGAGGGGGGGTAACCCTGGAGGGGAGTAAGAGGCGATAAACAGTCTGGGACACTGCAGCGCTCCACACACGAGAAATGATCTGTACCTGCTGCACGGCCAGTACAAGCCATCCTTGGGCAAACTAAACCCCAGCATGTGGACAGGCCAGAGCTCCACACGCCTCAGCCGGCCACAAACGCCAACAATTCCCCCTGATGGGACCGTCAAAATGAATCTCGTCTGATCTGATCACAGGACCAATCTATAGCCTCCACCGGGAAGCGATGCCAAAAAAATGGATTCATTGCCGATCGTTGCCAGCCTTAGGTCAGTTTAAAGAAACGTCCCCACCAGGGCAAATCGGAACAGCTCTGCGTACCTTTGTGATGGGCTGGCTCCACGTCAGAGTCCCAAGATCCAGCATGTGAACGTGATTGTTCCAGCCGCGGGTACTGCCATTGGCCTGCAATGCAACACAGTGCGTACAGCAATCTCTCTCGTAATACTGCCAGTTATTGATTATCAATTAATTGAGCAAGTATGTTTACTAGGGGAAATAAGAACAACAGCTCAATTATACTGAAAGACATTTCAGTTCACACAAAATGTGATTCACACATAATATTATTACCAAAACTACTTTTCAAACATCAGACAATTTTGACAAGACCTACATATAATTATGAAACAGACCAATGTTTACTTTGCCTGTAAAGGTTTCGTTCCACAGTAAATCGGATAGAAGAATATTTCATGTTCTAAGTCTTAATCAAATCTGTTAATTTAATTAATGGGCTGCATCCAATCTAGACACATTCCTGTTGTAAGAAAAAGTATTCTAACCATTATTTTACATTTCCAAAATCAAATTAATTGCATGGAAGAGAGCTTCTCACAATCTCTTCCATGGGTTTAATAAGAGAAACCTACAAAGAAGACACATTGCATACTGCCTTACAAAAAATGATGTCTCGTCATATTCGAAGGTTCCAGTATGTTCTCTGCTGGCTGCATAGCCATACCCTCCGAAGTACACCAATCTGTTGGAACAAGATATTTCTGCAGTAAGAAATAGCTTTCCAGAAAAGTATATGAATGGTGTCAGAAACTAAATCACTACCACTAAATCACTATAATCACTAAAACTACTACCAAGGCTATGAATGCTTCACACATCACAAACAACTGACAGCTTAAAAGAAACATGAAGAGTTGATATCTACTGCTACATTCTAGGAGAGAGGGAACGATAATACACATGGAAACATTAAAATGATGCACGTAAATGCAAAACAGTTCTCCACTCCAAAACTGGAAAATAAGAGCTGTCTCTCACAGATAAATTTTAAAAAATGTTACACTCAACCCTTTGAAGTTCTACCAGTATACAACTTCTTAGTGGCAAACACAAGCACAACAACTGTGAAACAATCTTCTCAACTGCGCCTGCCCCTCTTATATACCGATTCTCGCACTATCGTATTAACAGATGCATTACCAATACTCATTCGGACATGGTAGTCTGTAAAATTATTTATATGATTCTAGTGGGTGGAAGTGTGCTTCTTGCTAGTCTTGACTCACAGAGAGAACGCATGAAAATGCTCAAGGGGTAACTCTCACCTGTTGTTGTAAACCCAGCAGCCCAGCTTGTCCTTGCAGGTAGGGGGCAGTCCTTTCAGATCCTTCATCTTCTCCCAGGTAAGAGTCGAACACCTCAAAGGCAGTCTGTAGCACTGCACATCCCAAATATGCACAGGTATGAGCAATCCGAAACAAGGCAATGCCTGTTAATCCAGTCTTTTTACCCACCAACAGATACAAATAGCAAATTTTCCAAACCTACTGTTTGCTCACATCAGTAGTAGTTACAATGAATGTGAACCATACATTTTGAAAGCTTTCAAGGAATTTGTTTTGTAAGAGGGCCTGCAATGCGATCTGAACTTGTGTCGTTGTATCGCATGATGAGCTCACCCTGTTGGTATTTCCTCGGTTGTGATGTCCCCCAAAAAGATAAAGAACTCCATCCATACACACGGCACAGCTGCCCGACATTGATGGGGGGACATCGCCCTCCGCCTGCCTCTTCTGCCTGCAGAGAAACGCCTCCTGTGAGAGAACTGCCTGGACCCACAATCTCAATACTGAGCCACAGGATTTCCAGGAGAAATTTAAGTGCTATACTGGAAACAAATGTGTCTATTCACACAATTCCAGATTGCTTTTCTTAAAAATGCCACAGTCTCACACGACACGCAGACTTTCTTAGAATTTGAAATCACATTACCATCCTTCTGTCTCCATGTTATAAATCCAGAGTTCACCTCTCGGCAAATAGAAATCAAAATGCCCAGTTCCTCGGGAATTCTGGAAGAAAGAGTAAAACACTGATTCAGGGGCTGCAAAACCATAAAAAAATCATTCATTCATTCAGGACCATTACTTTGTGTAATACAAACATTACCTTCTCTGAATTTATAAAACTTGTTAGTACACTTATCTTTTTGTCTAGTTCCACATTTTAGGAACTAAAGATCACAAGAAGCTTTAAAAGACAGTTTCTCTCGTTTGAAATAATCTCTCTTATAGCGCAGTGAGTATTTCTGCGTACTTTTAATACCACTCGCTTAAAAACAGGATTTAGAACAGAGCTGTCAATCTTTTCCAGCTGAGGTGTCCTTTTCAAGACATTGTTCAACATGAAACCAAACTGCTGTTTGCGGTAAGAGAAGACCCACATGTAAGAGCATAGATTTTGCACACCATTAGACTTTAGAATGTTTGAAAACTTGTAACGTTTCTCTTTACTGTGCTCCTCTAGGACAGTGTCGGAGGACCTTGAAGTGGCTAATGACCCTTGAGTTAGCATATTTGGAAGATCCTAAATGGAACCACAAGCAGGACAGACACTGACATGAGTCAGAAGCGCATGAAAGAGTTACTTAAAAGTGACAAATTCAACACACCTTGTATCCGCCCCACACATACATATAACTCCCATCAGCCACTGCGATGTGGCCGCTGCGCTCGGCAGGCCTGTCGGTCTCCCCCTCGTACAACGTGATCTCGGAATTCAGCGGGTCGTCGTCATCGTCGTCTGCGGTGTCAGAGTCCTCCTCTTCATCTGCTGAATTCAAGTCAAAGTCCTCCTCATCCTCCTCTTCCTCGTCGGCCAGCATCTCGGGATCATACTCATCCTCATTTGCTTCCGCCATGCTGTCCTAAAAAAACACAGCCATCACCTTGCTCATCAGGGAACACACACCCTGCACTCACTACAGCCTCTGACTCCAGCCTGTTCCGGATACAGTGGTAACTGCTGCAACGTGTCAATCAACTGTAATTTAGTTGGCATTTGTTGTCAAGGGCCTGTAAAAGCACTGCATTCACCACTTAAAAGGTTGAACTTAAAATGCGTACTACATAGATAACGCTTTAACTTGCAACGACAGCTGAACGTCTTCACAAAGGCCAGTGAACAATTTACCTATTATATGCAACTTCTATGCAACACGTAAAATAAATACTGAACGTCTCAAAAGTTCAATCCCTACGTTTTATGCGAAACGCAGTAATCCCCCATAGCAGTGTTTAAGAGACCTACTGTTATTACGCCCTCGAAAGCGAAGCTGACGACGTCTGTATACGTACAGTAAAACATCAGGTTACGAATCGCGTCTAACTCAGAACTGGTTCACTCTACCTTAGTAATCACACGGAAACATTTCAAAATACATCGTTGACAGAGTTGCGGTCTGGTGGGGTTTTAACCTTTTGCCTGTGATGCAACTGAAGCAGCAAGTATATGCGAGAGCTGGTGTTTCCACCGGAGCAAAAGGTTCTCGAGGGACAACACGCAACGCAGCAAGTTGTTTTGTTTCCGTTGTTCAGATGTGCGAGGAAGACCCGCATGTAAAATGGCATTTTTTAATGCGAAAGTGGAAAGCGTGTCCTTAGAAAACATAAACGCACACTGCAAATACTTCGGATTGTTTTCTCTTTTATACTAGTTAATGGAATTTCCTTTCAGGGGGCTATATGTTAGAATGAGAAGGCGAAACCTATGATGCAACATTAGATTACTTACAGTTGTTGTTACAAGAAAATAAAATTTCTTTTTTCAATTGCTTTCGCAGCTGCTGCTGCTGCTCGCTTGCTGTCTGTCTGAAAGCGACGATCCTCGCGCCAGGCCTGGCAGGAAGTGATGTACCTGCAGTAGCAGGTCACAGTCGCCATCTTTTTAAGGTCACAAGAGTCCTGCTGGTGCTGTAGTAGTCTGTGTTATTTCAATGTCATCGTGATAAAACTGTTTTTTCTTTCAAACCCGATATTGATTTACAGGAGCTTCAAGAAAATTCCAGATAAGTGTCACATCTGCATATTTTTACTTCCTTTACCTAGTTTTTTTTACTATTTACAAGTTTTCTAGGGGCTTATATTTAGTATGTTACAGGTGACAAGATATGTACTATATGTTACACAGGTGTACAAGGTACTATTGTTCAAAGAAATAAGTAATTATTGCACAATACATATGAATTATCTATTTTTGATGTATGGTGCTTCCATTTAATATACCTCTAAGTTGCAAAGTGTAACAGATTTTGGAAAAATTGAGTATTTTGTAACCTGATTGCATCTTGTTTTCTTCAGAAAAAAAAAGTCATAAAAAATATTTTTTCCACAAATTCCAGGACCATTAACATCACACATTTTGGAAATTAATTATAACATATTTTCACAATCTAATAGAGAAATGTGATGTCCACGACTAGTGTTTTTCCCCAATACGTATTAGTTAAGGAAAGTTCATACTACATAATGCCCTCTCCTCTTTTGGAAACTGGAAAATCAAGAAATAATTTCAAACAGAAAATGTTTTTTCTAAGGGTTATAGTCTAGTATCCCAGTATAAAACAATTGCATCCGTCATAAGTTAACAGAGAATAAGATCTTAATACCAGTACATGTACATTTTCTGGAAAACGATGTAATGCAGTGTATAACCTTACTGGACACAAACTGCATGAAGTGAATCTCACATCACACAAGCGCACATTGGACAGGCTAACCCATTCCAAATGGTTAGATCCAGGATCTCTGGCACTGTCGTCCAGTATACCAGTTTGGAAAAATGATCATGGGGAAATTAAACTCTCATTTCAGGCTTCTCTACCTCACCGACTTTTCGTACTATTTCAGACACATATATTAGGGATTCCAGAATCGTATGCATCATATTTGCGATGGTTGGGAATATATTATTGTTGAACTGGAAATAAACTATTACTATTACTATTACAGCTTAAAGACAGAATTGCTACCTTAAAATAATTTACTGGGTGTCTTCAAACCCATGCTGAAATATTTACTTCAGCCCTAAGCCCTTTAAATAAGCTTTCCTGAAGTGTTAGGGAGAGAATAGTTGCCACTACAGCCTAATAGGTATTATTGACTAAAAAAATTAAGCTTCATTAACCAGATCATTTTATACGTATGAAAGTGAGACGTTTGCCTCCTTAAATTATAACAGTACAACACAGGTGATGCTATGCTTTCACAAGGAATATAAAAATGTGCACTTTGCTCTTGACTGTCCAACTCTCACAACGATTAACCTGGTGTATCTGCAAGGGAACAGGTGGACACTGCTTTTACCTTGTCAGCAGTTCCTTTTGGCAATTGTCAATAAAATAATCAGCACTTAAAAGAAATGATGCAATTGACAAGTTACTCTTCTAGTTCTTATAGGCCTTTGTGCACTTTTTGTTTAAAAAAAAAGAAATTAGCAAGAATCCCGAGGAATTTAATTTTTTATTCCATTTCAAACAAGACTTCATGACTGCAAAGAAAAATAAAACCAATAAAATTCGGTTAGAACCCATTCTGTGTAATGGGTGAATATTATAGAAAATGACTGTACAGTTATTTTACATGAGGAGCACTTGATCCACACAAGCCTGCTCTCTGCTGGGTTCTGGACAGTAGCCCCCCCTCCTTTAAAGGCCTTGAAGTTTGCTGCAAAAGAAAAAAAACAGAGTAACGCCAAGGCTAACTGCAAAAAGCAAGACGCTTAGAAAACCAACATACTATGACCCGTAGTCTATTTTACACACACCAGGAAAGGTAGTTTTCTGGGCAGAAGGTAATTTATAGTAGCTGTTAAAAATGCCCAGTTTATAACCTGTAAATTTATGCTGTAGGTCTGCTAAATATCTGAATGTAATATTTCTTAAAAGTACACAAATGTTCACACAGAAATTGATTTATCCCCGAAGACAGTCAGAAATATGTGTGGGAAAAGACTGTGAGATCTCAGAAACTGTGACGGGCATAAATAAATGCAAGAGGAGCTTTTCTTTACCTGTCTTCAACTGTCTTGCTAGAGGGGTAGTAAACTTTAAAAGCAAAGCCACTTCTTGGAAAAGAACCCTAGAGAGCAGAAAAGACAAGGAAAGGGTTTCACTCTGTGCCAACACTGCACTTGTACTGTCAAGCCCGACACGGTATCTATTTCCAGAATTTCCTAACCTGTTTTATTCACATTTGTACGGAACCTCTCGTGAATTCTTCACACCAGAATACAGCAGGCAGCACTCCTCTTACAGCTACGAACTACGTTTCCTCGAGTAGAGTTCCAATATTTTGCCTTTCTGATATCGTCCAGGTAACAATTCATAATTAACATGAAAATGTAAAACTGAGAGTTTCTACCTCAGTTTTACGCTAAGTGCCTTTGAACAGTACCAGATTTCGTTCTTCGGCATAAAGTAAGTAAATTACAGCCTGACATTTCAAGATGCCCATAGAAACCCCGAATACTGTACCGGGTTAATGCAGAGGCTCTCTGTGTTTGCCATGTGGAAAGGATCATATTTGTCTGCAAACACAATGACATCAGGCAAAGGGTACACCCTCAGCGCATAGTCATACGCCCAGTACACTGGGCTGACGTAGAGTGGCAAGGGACTCAGGTGACCCTGTGACAGGATAGTTTTCACAAACTAGAGACCACACAGAAAAGGTACAAAAAACGTTAGCCGCATGGATGCTTAATTGAGCAGTAGAGAAAGCATGCACGAAAGCAGTAAAACAAAGCATGACTTGTATGGCTGTGGGGTGGTTATCACACGCTGGGCTTCATAAGGGCTAGAATTGTAAAGTACTCAATGCAAAACAGCAATTCATAGATTCATATATTAACGGCCTGGGGCTGTATTACACCTACATCTGTCCAGAGCAAGAGCCCCCCCAGCTTTGTCGAGAAGTGTCTATTTATTGTCCCTTTAAGCATTGCTTACAAATGCAGATATTCTCCCTCAAGGTCATACTCACATGGTTGGGAATATCTAAATTGCTGCTGGGAAACCTCACGCAGTTCCTGCACATCTTGTTCACCAGGTCTTCCCGGAAGACAACGATCTCCTGCGTGCAGTACTGGATTCTGACCCAAAAAAGGGGCAGGAAAGCCATTTCAATGCTGCAATGCAAAGCTTCAACGAGCTCGGAAACTAAATGTCCGTATTTTATGATCCGGGCCGGTGCAGGGATTACCAGCCAGCTTTCCGTCGTCGCCATTACCTGCAGGGATTCGTTGTAAACACTGAAAAAGGCACCTTTTGCCTGAACTCTTCAGTGATGTGCTCGGCAAGCGGGGGTCTGTGGACGGAAAATTACATTTCCATTAGGTTTACACAAAAGGCCATTTCCTCAAGCTGTGAAAGACTGACAGTTCGGCCATGTGTAATAGCCTTTCTAACGCAACAGCACCTTCTATCCCCTTAATGATGCAGTAAGTGTTGCGTGACATAAAAGGACTCGAGGTTGCACTGTTCATTATTCCAGGAAAAGGGAGCAATGCATAACTCAAAAGAGTTCTCTCCGATATAAATCACTTGGACACGAAAGGCCAAGAAAGTCACTGAAATATAAAGGGTGGAGACCCCAGGGAAAGAAAAGCACATGTCCCAGGCAAGCACCGTGTGGATACGGTACCACTGAGGAAGAGGACAAGAGCCCGAAGCCGTGAGCGGGCAGCACCGTTGCGGGTCCTCACCTGGGTAAAATCATACTGGGCCCAGGGTCCTCAGGGCCGGGGACAAACACGAAGCGGCTGCTGTCAACCGTAAAAAGGAAAATGTCAGTGCTTCCACAGAACACAGAAATGAAGAATAAGGACACTGTGGTTTCTCCTGGCATTGAACAACAAAATCAGATCCTGCTTCGTGGCTCAATTTTTCCTATTAGAACAGTTCCGTTCTGAGAGTCATTATGCAGACTACCCATTTCATTATCAAATTATTCATTATTATTACAGTCTTAATAAAATGCCTCACGCTACATAAAATCATCACTTAATTTGAATCAGTGTCTTGTTCGCCCGAAGAAATGGCATTATCTAGGAAATTCAAATTCAGTCTTGTTTATTTTGAGATTGATGTTTACAACCAACAATCAGGATTAGCGAAAACATCAAGCCGCCCAAGCAATAATACTGAATTATCGTAGCACCATGGCCTGCTTCACACTGCTTGAAGCTTTATCTTAATCTAGCATGTATTACTGCCAAATCCGCACTGATATGAAATTATTTTTGTATTTAACATGAGTCTATTAAAATGACTAAATATTTCAACCACTGAAATCAAATAAAAAACGAATCTAAAAAGTTTTTCAATTCACTTTATACGTGGGTGGTGCCAGCAAATCTGTCTGAATGGAGTTCGGCATTGTTTTTTTATGACGGAACTGATGGATGTTTATTTTTCCAAGTTGCCAGGCAAACACAAGGAGGAAGACTGAGCTGGATCTCCACTTCCTCCATCCTCACAATGACAGGGAAAGGCTGCCACAGTCCAGCACTGCTGGCCCAGACTATACCAGTCTGAGCTACACTCTTACAGCTGCATTGTACAGCTCAAACTACAGCGCCTGAAGGAGGAGATAAACAGCAGTTTCTGTCTGTGTCTTTATGGCAGCATAGGAAACTAAATAATTCTGATGGCAAGGAGCTAGTACTGTACATTTCCATCTAATGTGAAAAAACAGGCCAGTCATACCCTACATTCCTCAATACTTCAACACAACAGTAATATGAAGGTTCCTGCTAGATGCTTGCCGTCACCTCGGGTTCTACTGCAAGACAAGTTCATTAGAGAAAGCTCACCTTTTCTGGATGTTGGGATATTCACAGATCACATCAGCTAGTGCCTTCAATGACTCTGAAGCAAATCAACATCATTAGAAACCAGATCTGAGATTCTAAAAACAAAACAGCTTCAAAAGCCAATTTGTTTTGCAAAGTTAGCATAAATACAGCACAAGACTGCAAAGAACTGTGTCTTCATTAGTCATAGATGTTAATTCCATGATGAAAAGTAAAATGAAACAGAAATTACAATGCTTACACTCTGAAGCCTTGTCCAGCTGTGATAAGGCTCCAGATTCAAAATCTTGTTTCTGCTTTCGCTCAACTCTTCTTTTTACATTTCAGTGTGGAATTAACCTCTACTTGTTCTAGTAAGATATTTTGTTAGGAACAAAAACATTAAAACAAAACGGCCAGATGGGCAGAAGGACCTGTACGTGTGTGAAATAGAGATCAGTTTGAATTTTCAAACAGTTGAATCCCTTCTTGGAGAAAATGGAACAAACTATACACGGTAGAGAAGGGCGGGAAACATTTAACACAGGGTCCAAACATCATGTGCCCATTATTCATAGTTATTTTTCGCATCCGCTCACCTTTAAGGGATTTGATATGGCTTCTGCCATACGGGGCAGAAGAGAAGTTTCCACAGAAAATGAAGCAGGTGGGTGGCATGGCCGAGTATCCTGTGAAACATCAAGGGAAAACAGACCAAAAAAACTCGTAGCTGTGTCATACTTTAGTCACAGATTGAAGGCAGGATCAGTGACAAATAGGTCCTAACATGCAGGAGTCATTCTTAATGCACCAAAACAGCAACGTAAGTACCCAGTACCCTCTTGCCACTCCTCCGTCTTAAAATGACAGCTAATGACCTGACTTCAGTCACGGTCCTGCGCACAGATTATGACTAGCCACTGCCTTTCCTCTGTATGCTAATTTGAGTTTAGATAATGTCCTTCAGCAACACTGAGGGCTACTAAATTTCCCACAGGGCACTGCACTGAACACTCAAGACACAAAGCATGTAAATGAGCAATAATATACAATATATTTAAAAGTAAATCATTAGCTACATTACAATAATGAGACATTTTTAGCATTATTAAGCATATTTTTCCTTTAAATAGAGCTACAAATATTTTTTACACTTGATTTAGCTGATGAAGCGCTGTGAAGACAGGCCACGTTTAAGAGATTTGTGAGCAGAAGCTGGTGTAGTGCAGCCTCGCCACCACCAGATGTCGCTACACAGCTTCCAAATGTCTCGGCGCCTACTTTCCATTGTACGCCTATGCTACCTGAGAACATGATGTGAAGTTTCTCCAGAACCTCCACGCTGTCCAGCCAGACGTCTGAAACAAAGACAAACATGGCATCCTCATTCTCTTCTTCCAGCTGCTTCAGCTTAGCAGAGGCTTTTACGGACGTGGAAGAGGGGCCTCCAAAGAAATTAATGTCCCCGTAGTAAGCCCTGAAAACAAATCAAGCTGTGAGATCTAGTAATAAATAGCCAACTTCAGTCCATTTAAACACTCTTCTTTTAAAGACAGAAAAAAAGCCTGTATTGCAAACTGACAATATTTTCACCTGCGCAGTCACTGCCCTTCTCAGAACCTGTTATTAATTCGACTAAAGCCTCCAAACGGGAGGACTAAGTGAAATTGTTAAATGAAGTTATCAATAATAGAAAAAATGTTTTCAAAATTAATTCAAATTAGCTCCCTGCTTTAATGGCATCAGTTCTGAATATTAACTACAAGCTCCTGGAGTCTATTCTTTTCAGCAGTCTTCTACTGTCACTATGAAGGCCAATATACTGTAGCTCAACCACATATTTACAGTTCTCGGGGGGAAAAAAAAAATAACCTTGTTGTGCTTGACGGTTCAGTAGGTGGAAACCCAAAGGCGTTGACCTGAAACACAGAGTCCTCGTAACGCCCTGTATCAACAACATAGAGAGGTCAGTTACTTAGAAAAGCCCGTGTTCTAATACCCTTCCTCCCATAACACTTGTAAAGACAAGGAGAGCTGTGCTTTCAGACGCAACAACAGACCTAGAGCACTGTAAAGGGTGTTGGGTCTCCCGCTGGTGTAAGAAAGTGATTTTTATAGCTATGCTTACAAATGCATATTTGTAATTTGTAATTTGATATTCCGCTAAACATCTGGGCACCAACAATTCAAGCGAGGACTCCATGCTGAAAAGAGACTCTAAGCATGGAATAAGACTCTAAGAGAGACAGAGGTGTCTTTTATACTGGGGGGAAAACGAAAAGCTGTCCTGTCTGCAGTATGCAGTAAAGAATGCACTGCTTTTCCTTCGGGGTGACATTATCTTTTTGGTTTTCCTGAAATGGTATGAAGGAAGCGGTGTATGATCTTTTACTCAAGGCTAATGATCAAAAGCAGCCTGTAGAACATAAATATACAGCAAGCGTGCTCAACTGTAGCGGTTCTTATAGGTTTTTATCTCCGGCACCTAACAGACAGGGAGACAGGTCCAGCTGAACTAATTCTAAAATAATTATAACGACTATTTAGTGCAGAAGAGCTCAGATGGGGATGAAAGCCTGCAGACACTTTTGCCCTCTGAGACTGGAGTTGTACACCCCTGATTCAGGCTTTGGAAGGCTACAGAAAATATAGAGGAAAAGTTTCAATCATGTGCTACACGATTTTGATTTGCGTAACCATCCCACTTTACCTTCTGCCAAAACAAAACACGCTTCAGTGTACAGCCCACTATGAAACTGGTACAGAAGGGGTTAAGGAGAATTACTGTATTAAAGTTCATAATATTACAGATTAATACTGCTGAAATCAAAAGCTGAAATATGAAAAATAAAGCACTGTGTCAATGTCCCTTATTATATCATGAACACTCTTTAATTTTCCCATGGAGGAAATGAGTTAAATATATATTAAAACAACAAGGAGCTATGTCCTACAGCTGTTATTATTGCAATACTCTATTGAGATGCCGTTCTATCTCTCCGGCAGTTTTCACAAACGTGGAAAAATGCATTTTATATATGAGCAAGCCAGTCTCTTCGGGTTCCTTATTATACTAGATTGTCACCGATTGATGTTGTCATTGAGCTGACATTTATACCAGGAGCTGACTAAAAGGACAAGTTGAAAAGGATATCGCTTTGCTGAGGTTCAACTGCACAGCCCCACTGGGATCTTCTAGGTAGAACTTGCCCTAAAAAAATAAAACAGACGATACGTGCACACATAGGTAGTCACAAGTAAAAAAAAAAAAGAACATGACATCACATCAAAATAAGACAAATCATAATTAGGACAACTCCTGTTTCAAGGTTTGCTTTCAGATAAAAGTACGATCCTTGCTTATATCATGCAGTTTTCAATCCAAGTGCTGTAGTGAAAATCCCTAGAAAACAACTGTGTGTAAACCAAGTCCAAATGGCTTTAAGACGGGAAACACCACTTGGTAGCATTAAAAGTCACCATGACAAAAACATCTTTTTCTTTTTATATGCTGTGCCACTTGACTACTTTGTCACGTTTGAAGCATTTTTGAAACAGATGTCTTTGCAGCATCCCTTTGTGGTTATTTGGGAAATAGGCTTATAGTCCAGCCGTGACATCACTTCCACTAAAGCCCTGAACAGCAGGGAGGGTTCGGCTCTGCACAGGGGACATCATGTACAGATCATGTAGCCCGAACTCGCCGGCAAAGGGATTAGAGAAAAGCAGGCGCAACCTGGCTTGCCCTACCTCTTTGAGCTGTGTTACCATTCCCAGGACAATAACCTCCCCCAGCTTGGAGGTGCTTCCGAGAAGAGCCTCCACAGTCTTCAGCTGGAACAAAGCAAACAAGAAAGGCTCGTCATTAGGAATACAAGGCACGGGAAGGAGGAGCAAGCTTGTATGCCCTCGACGAGCAAATCTTAGGTACTCATGACAGAGACCTGATATAATCCTCCAAAATCTGAACTTTTAAAAGGGCCTTTATAGGATCATCCACTTGGGATCCCCATTTCCCCATAGCTGGTGGCCTGAAGTCATGCAACGTAGAAAGACGTTATAATCCCACTAATGAATCCCCCTAGAACTGCAATCAGCTGTTAGTGTCTAATCTGTGTCCTGGTTTGGAGTTAGGACAGCCATGCAGGAAAAAAGGACAAATGTCCATCTTAAGGTGAAGGCTTGCTACAGCATCAAGTCCAGATGCTCACCTGAAATTTGTTTCTGCCTTCTTCAGGCGCTGACCCAATAACAGGGGCGGTGAACAGTTCATGCCTGTGCGTCCGCTGACAAGACAGGGAATGAGAGAGGTATTTGAAACTAAACAGAACCCCTTCACTTAAAGCACAAAATATTTTACTTACAGTACATGTAACTTAAATCAATAGGTTTTTTAATTGTTGCTTTTAAATGACATATTCCAAACACTGAATTAATGACATTAAGATAATCTTTGCTACTACAAAAACGGATAAAAGTATCTTCTTTTAAAGCTGCTATTTTTGTACATATTTACCCAAGATTTCAATCACCTCAGCCACATTAGGGGAAAAATAAGACAAATGAACAACTGTACAATAGAGTTCCTGCTTAGAGACTTTATATATATGAAAATGACAACTTATTATTAACTAATAATTTATTATGAGTTTCATAATCCAGCTATGTTTTTATAGAGATAATATTAATGAAAAAAAATAAATTTCAGTGCTTCAGAAGCCCAAAAGCCTGATGCCTTCACTGTATCTATAACCGAAATTATCAGAGGCCATGCTGACGCAATGATCGCTTGCTCTGGACATAGAGGCCTACATGGCTCACTGGGAGATGAGTGGGTGTACTGGTGGGATTCTTGTGCTGGGAGCCTTTCTGATGGCAGGCCAGAGCTCACGGAGCCCTTCTGGAGCCCCATACAGTACAGGGACACCAGGCACCGTGGGGCTGAGAAGTCTAACCTGCTGCAGGATGGTATAGCGCTCTCTGAAGAGCTCCGCTTTGTCCCTGGCTCTGCCGCACAGACTGGGCGTTGGGTGGCTCGTCATGGCAAGGCTGGAAAAAAAACAAACAGTTTAAGATGTGTTTTTTTTTCTGCAGTGGGAAACCCCTAACAGACTGCGGTATAACCTCAACAACACCGTGAAGTTTAACTCAAACAGTTTCAGTCATGAAAACAACCTTCCAGTTTCAGGTTCACAGCCCTAACTACTACTCCACACTGCCGCCTCCTTAGCTAAAAGAAAAAATGTGGAAATTAAGGAGGTTACAGAGGCATTTGAGATCACTTTTCTATTAGTTTCACATCAGCATCTTTAATGTTATTTGTGAAAATTAATAACAGACCGCAGTATCAAATACTTTCTGGGCGGATTTTAATTTAGGGGTGCCCAGTGGTGACCCCACAGGCAGTGGCTCAGCACCACTGACGCCTAAGCCAAGCACAGACACCACCTGTCTGAACCTGTGGAACCTGCAATGCTGCTCAGCACCAATGGCAACAACACTTCGTCAGCAGGGTCAAACTAACCTGGCTCACGGCCTTTCTCTGCAGGTTTTTGTAGAATTTACAAAACTTACGGAATAAATTTCTTCCTCTCGGAGTTGTAGATGTATCGAGGCACATCGAAAGCTCCAATAATATTGAAGACGTGGTCTCTGGAGTTAAAGACATAGGGTGAAACTGTGAAAAGCAGCTATAAAACAAAACAGGAAAGCTTACACTTCACTGTTCCAATAAAAGTTTATTTAGAAAAGCATTACTAATGTCTACACTTTATGGCTATTACCCCAGTGTCCTGGCCAAATTTCCCACTGGCCTTTACCAGTCATGGCCTCCTAATCACCCCCATCTATGAACTGGCTTCATTACTCTGTTCTGAGCTGATGTGTGGGGAGTGAACTGGTGCATCATCCAGGTAGGGGCTGCACACTGGTGGTGGTGGAGGTGATCCCCATTACCTGTAAAGTGCTTTGAGTGGAGTGCCCAAAAAAGCACTATATAAGCGTAAGGAATTATTATTATTATTATTTACACTTC
Organism: Lepisosteus oculatus; assembly: GCF_040954835.1. Lineage (NCBI taxonomy): Eukaryota > Metazoa > Chordata > Actinopteri > Semionotiformes > Lepisosteidae > Lepisosteus > Lepisosteus oculatus. Next base: position 11,203,306 of record NC_090703.1, on the reverse strand, counting down.
CCAGATTCTAGGTAATTATGTTGAATTTTCAAAAAGATTTGGAGCAGAAATATGCTGTTTGCGTTCGTCACCACTGACATTTTCCATCCCAGCAACAATTACTCACATGGTTTCATCACACGACTGACTGCACTCCTGAACTGCAGACTCCACCATGGCCAGCTCTATCATATTAGAGGACACTTTTGAGAAAGACAAAATGCTTTATTCACAGAAACAACGCCACAAAAAGGTGGAACAAATACAATCCCAAAACTCTGCTGTGCACTTTCACAATGATCAAGTGTTAAGAAGCTAATACACCTTCACTAATCACACTGTTCTCCATTCAGCAAATCAGGTGCTGTGTTTGCTACAGCCTACAATGTATAATTGTGACTATAGACTTGCCTCCCACAGAATCAAACACTCTATATTCCAACCCACAACAATTGTATGCCGTTTCCACACATAGGCAATAAAGCATTCTTCAGCTGATGCCTATGCAATAACAAGGACAGCAATAGGACATGTTTAACTCACATGGCTGCTTTTCCACAGCATCCAAGATTCGTTCAATAACATCTTCCAGCTCTTGCTCTTTAACGGACTCCAAAACCTCCACCAGGTACTTGCTGGCTTCGCTAAATTAAAAAAAAAAACAGGTTGCAAAAGTGAGTGAATGTATACCCCTGGCCTCAATTCTAAAGCTATTAGCTACTAGGCACTGCCCAGCCCTTCAGTGGTGTATGCAAACTTTATTTATATAGCTTTATTTTAAACTTTATTTTATATAGCGCCTTTAAAGGTGGCTTCTCAAACCCCTTATGAATGTCCCTCTCTTTACCTGAAATGTCCAATCGAACATTGTGAAAATACGAACAGCCCAAATCAGTGCTCCTCACTACTAGATCGACAATCTTCAGGTAACGGGATAACATCTGCACGCTGTCAGAAATTTCCAGGAGGGAAACGGCAGGGATTTCCAACGTCTTCAGACTAAAGGACTTCCTTACAAGAGCTCACTCACAAATATGTGGCGGCAGTTTCAAAGCAGCATCAAATGAAAAGAAATTACAACTGGTGCGTGAAAACAAAACATGTAAAGACGATAATAGTTAAAGATCTGCTTTATCTGAGCAGATCCGCTGCGTGAGTGCAAGTATACCCCCTCCTGAACCTGCCTGCGGACCCTTACAACACCAGGACACCCCCTAGATGTTGACTGTCCAGTCCCATCCCTAGCGCTGCTCTTCTCTACAGCCACGACAGCGGGGAAAACATGAACTTGAAAATAACCACTGAGAGCCAACGACCGATAACGAAATCTACTTACGGTCGGAGGATTAGTCCCCGCATTTTGAAACTTGAAGAAACCTTCTGCTTAACTTTACTACTCGCCATCTTCAACAATTCGCGCTAAATTCCCCCACTTCCGCTCCGCTCGCCACTCCCACAGGCGTCATTTTTTCTTCCTACCCTAATTCCTGTAGAGACACGCCCCCACGGAGGAGGAGGAGGGGGGGTAGAGAGGTGGACGGAGTGGTGCCCTGATGCGGATTCAGCGTCCGCCTCTCTCCGCTCTCCCGCTTCTCTTCTTCCCATCCTTCAAACAACCCGCCACAGGCAGACAGCCGCCCTGGCGCTGTGCACACCTGCAGCCGGGATTCACCTCCCTCCCCGCCCCCTATCCCTCCCTCCGAGGGGCGTGTCTTCACAGTAATTCGGGTAGGAAAAAAAATAACATCTCCGCGAGGAGTTAGCTACTGGAGGGACGTCTTTGTCACTGAGCTCGTCTTAGCCTTAAAATCATCTTGCTTTAGACAGAATGGGCTTGAATCTCCCCGATTTCTATTGTCTTAACGGCGTTGTAAGGCACCCATACAGAAGCAAAGTGAGCAGGAAAAGATTTAGATGGATTGGCTAAAGATTTATGCCCCATCACGACTGCTAAGAATCATGTTTGTTGACAGGCAACAAACGACATTTAATTGCTAGTACAGTCCACAGTTCTGTGTATCTGTGTGTGTGTGTGTTGCTGCAGATGTCTGTGTCTGCGAGTAACGTGTAAATTCTCTCGATACCGGTACTTCAGGTCAGGATAGAGCAGTCGAGCAGAGCTCTTTCTCGCACTGTGTGCGCTGACCAGCACGTCGACATGTTGTTTGTTCCTCAGCGGTTGCCATACTCCTCTGCTCCCACCATCAGAATAAGAAGAAAATAAAAACAAGACCTGCCGATAATGGCCCCGTCTTTCAGTAATTTGCCCTAACTCTGTAGTTAGCACCCATGTCCCGTTCGCAGATCGCAGAGGCCGTGGCTGGCGAGCGAAGCGGTCACACGGCCGTCGCGGACGCCGGTTATGTGTATGTGTGGGGAGGATACGTGGTAAGCACAGTTACTCATCATCTCGAGAGTCAATACAGTTCACAGCCGGGTTAACAAAAAAAAGACGATAAATTCTACTTTATTTATTAGGAATAGCCCAGATCGGGGCTTTTTCTGGTCCCTGGTCCCGGTTTATGACGTTTTCGATTGGAGAGGAGCGCTCCAGATACACGACGGAGCCCTTTCATGAGCAAAATAATTGGTTTAATTTAACGCTCTTCACCGTTCTCACCTTTGCTGCTAAAAGTTGCAGACTGCAAATAACTTACAAGATCTATGAGCTCCGATCCCAGTGCTAGAAATAAAAGACAGCTTGTTTACATAACTAGGGAAGGCACGTTTTCTGGGGCTCTGACATTATAGACTGCGCGATGGTATGATTTTAAGAACTTGGCGCAGTAGGGACGTCAGGTTAACTGGGACCCATTCTCTCACCGTCTCCTACACAATTAAATTTTGTTACACGTGAGAACAAAGCCCAAGAAATAATACTATTTTCTGCATTTCTGCAGTCAATTGCTGAACACGGCGTATTCTACCCCAGTGATGAAATATGGTTGTACGATGTGGACAGCGGGATATGGTAATCTTAAACCTGAGTTATGAGCCAAATCAGTAGCCTTTTGTTAATGCACTGTGTGTTAATAGCAGAGCTAATAATAACAGAGTATTAAGTGAAGTTTTTAAAGTGACGTTTCAAACCATTAATCTGACATATCCATGGTACTCTTAATGTCTTTAGAGGAGTAGACATTGTACATTGTGTATAATGGTGTCTCTGAATTCAGAAATATCAGTTTCCTGTCAGAATAGATTATAATAGTAATTTTCAAAGGAATAGACTTTTGCTTTAGCAGTTGTTTTTTAAATAATTTATAATACATTTTGTTAAGTGACTGATATTTCCATAACTTTATTACTTGAATCATATTATTCCTTGTTTGACGCTTTTTGTAAAGCATAATCAAAGACACACAGCCCATTCTGTAAGTACTCCCTCACACAGCAGAGATGTAGCATCAGAATTTGGCCTTGTCATAACCTTCCCATTGGTGAATCATCAGGCAGGCTCATCCAATGGAAGGAGATGCCCCTCCCCCCATGTCAGGCACCTGTGGCTGTTCTTTGAATGGAGAGATGTACATCTTCGGAGGGTATAACGACAATGGCTACACAAATCAGGCAAGTTGTGGTTAGGGTTAGGGTTAGGGAAGCCTTTACAGTGCTTTCCATTTTTAGTGGACCAAATCACAGTGCTGCGATTGTCACAGTTATCTGAATGATGTGCAAATGGCAGAAGCGTTTGTTAATCATAATATCCTTTTCAGGAGAGGCCATTATGCATTTTTGCAAGATAGGTTTGGATGCTGAAAATGTGAACAGGGGTTCACTGATTTCCACTTGGCCTGTTTTTTTCAGTTCATCGTATCTGTATTTCTTTAAAGATGGCATATCAGATAGGCGGAGTGATGCATCCAAATTTGCTCTTTTGTCATCTTCTGCTTCTGCAGCTTTATTGTGTCAACCTTCGAAGTGAAGAATACACCTGGAAGAAAGTGAGCTATGCTGAGGGCTGCCAGCCAACTCCAAGAGATAAAAACTCCTGCTGGGTTTACAATGACAGGTACACCTGTAAAACTGACAACAGCCAAACACACTGAGCACATACAGCTTGGCATGACTGAGACACAGGTGCCTCTTTCACCTTAGTATTTCCATTTCCCAGTCTAGCCATTAGGGTTAAGCTGCACCTTTCTGATTCTTGGGGGATCAATATTATTATGTTCACCTGTGATTCATTCAGCTAGTTTTCTTTATAATGGAAGAAACAAACATCTTCAATCAACAATTTGCCTAACGTTCCCCATTTTTTAAAAGCAATGTCTTGTATTTAATGTTGGCCTTGTCTTGAACGTTCCTAGACCTGGAGAAGTCTTTCATGTGAACAGTGCTTTCATATTACTTGTGTGATTCAACAGGACAATGGCATCATTGTAATGTAGAATAAAAACAGAGAGAATGATTGACTTAATGAGAGGGCATAATGCACAAACACTAAAAACTCTTAATTACTGACATCGTACATTCCTATCCCGACTCCTTATATGTGAAGAATTAAGGGTTGATTTTTTTAATGTAAGTATAATTTCCCCAGATTTTTCCTCTCTCTTTGTGTAACTCCTCTAACAGTAAAGCTTCTGAAAGCTTTGTTAATTATTCATGTAGTTTCTCCCTCTCAGTCTCCTGGAGGCCAAGCTTGGGGAATTGCTAACCCTCCCCACTCTCCAAACTAGCACACAACCAGAGCAAATCCAACATGCAGGATGAACAAGCCGGAGTTTTTACAGTCATTTGGGAGGCAATTTATAGCCGCCTTGCACGTGTACCTTCTTCATGCACACTTTTGAGCAAAACACGGGGAGCATAAATAATAGACACGGGCACTTTTCAAAAAGGAAAAAACACAAAGCAAAACTGAATCCGTTGGCTCAGCAAGTTAGTCAAGATTGTTGGGCATATTCATGTGAGCTTCAGAGCTCTGTGGCTGTTTTAGGCAAAGTCAGCTGACACTCCAGGTAGGCCCAAGCCAGCTGTTGTTACTGGATGAAAGTAAATATCCTCACTTCCCTGTTCTTTCCTCTCCTGCAGGATCATTTACTTCGGTGGTTATGGCTGCAAGAGATTCAGTGAGATCAGTGACTCCACCAGCTTCACTGTAGATGAAGTCTCCTGGGTACTGCACAGTACATCTGTGGCACCTCTTCATTCCCATGGTCCCCATAACTCTTTATTTCAGTCAAGGGGAACAGGAAAATAGAAATCCTTTTTAGTTCAGTTTTTTTTTTCACTGTGTTACACATCACAGCATTATTGCAAATAACAGTGTTTTGTTGTCGAACCTATTTGACTATTTGAGGCACAGTGTGCTTCCTTTGACTCTAATAAAAAGTAAAACACAAAAGACTAAATTTAAACCTGAGTCCACCTATCAATGTTAAATTCCAAACATTTCACCTCGTGATAGATTTGTGTTCCAGAGGCTACTTATCCCAAAGGAACCATGTTGGACTTGGTGGATTAATTGATTTTTATGTTTAATCCATACCATAAAGTAAGTCATGTTTTTATGTCAAATACATTGGCTTGTTTTAATTAAAATAACTTATACAGACATCCTGCTGCACACTTCTCATCCAGGTGGGGGAGATATTTTGGGGCTGGAACAACGAAGTCCACGTTTTTGACCCCCAAAAGCTAACCTGGAGTGAACCAAGCACCAGAGTAAGAAACTTTAAACATTCTTTGAATTTCGGTGTGCGCTTTGTTTTTGCAATGTTTTGTGCAACGTTGTAAATGTAATGCCTGGGGTTCTTTTCCATGAATTCCTATCAAATACATCTGTAAGAAAGGGCGGATTGTTTTGGGAATTCTGTGTATATTATTTTTGGAATTACAGAAGACAGTTCTATTGAATTCTATTGAATCTGTTAACAGTACGAACAGTGTAAATTAAATCAAATTCAGGTTCAGGGTTTTAACAGCCTCAAATGGGAGTGTGATGAGTATTCAGATATAACAATCTACCATGTAGAAAACTATAGACCTTAGTAGGAAGGTCGGTCTCTTCTCAGGCCATAAAGGCCCATGGGGGGCAGGGGCCACCATTTTTCTTGACCATCCAACACTGGAGGTGGAGGTGATGTGGTCAGTATCACGCTCCAACCAGCCTATTACCCCCAGAAGGATTAACCCCCGGTACTCATTTGGAAAGCAGGCTGAGTGCACCTGGGAGCCATCTGGAAGGAATTAGAGCAAGCTACATCACCTGCCCCTACCTGGGATTGAACCCGGGACCTTCAGGAGCCAGACGCCCTTGCTGTCTGAGCTACCACGACTCCCTATATAGACCTTAGTGCGTATATAAAATTAAAAGATCCAGGATGGGAAACAGTTGAAACATTTACTGGGAGACCTTGTGCGGCTGGTGCCCGTAACCAAAAGGCAGCATGTAGATTTGATCAAAATAAAACAGTTGCCGATTGAAGTGAACTGAGCTCTGCAGGTCTGCACAGTCTCTTGGTCTTGTTTCTGCAGGGTGTTGTCCCGGCTCCCAGAGCTGCCCATGCCTGCGCCACTCTGCACAACAAAGGATATGTGTGTGGTGGTCGAGTTGTGGTGAGCAACGCCTTACACCCAGGCTCCTGCCATCCGTGCAGTACAGACTGTCATCGCAACAGGCTCCATAGTCGTTCAATAGTAATAAAAAGAAAGTTTATTTCCCATAGTGCTTTTAAAAGCAGCTTCTCAAAGTGCTTAATGGAGGGGGAACAGTTAAAACAAAATAAAAGAAAGCAGTTAACAAAGATAGGAGATACATTTAGCACAAATAAATAAAACAAGGGTTTCAAAGGGCAGTAGACAATGTCAGGGGCAGACACAGACGCCAGTGAAATAAAAGCCTTTCTGAAGAAGGTTTAGAATCCGGATTTGAAAGCACTAAATTGAGATGACTCTCTGATCCTTGAAGATGATTTTTGAGGACAGAAGCAGGGGCTTGGCCACGGGTGGGACTGGGTGGGCCTGAGCCCAGTGAGCTCAGGGTGAGACCAGGCCCACCCTGATTGATCCTAGGCGTACCCAATCAGTCCAAAGTCATTTTTCCCCCTTGTTTGCTATTGGCTCGCTGTATCTTTTGTGGCCAATAAGAAAATGATGTAAATATAGTGGGGCGGTGCATACGTAGCCATAGCCTGATTGGCTATCGTTGTCGTCAGACTCTCTTAGAGCTATCTAGCGCTAGGTTTTTGGTTTATTAGCCAACATGGCAAAACAAATGCATATATGTACATTTTTTAAAAGCCACCTGTAGATGACCAGACCAGTCCCGAAACAAATAAGACACATGGGATGCTAAAGGTATCTTGGGATTTTAAGGCGTACAGCCTGGCTTCCCGAATACAAGTGTTTCTGGAACGCAAGCGGCAGTGCCGCGTTTGCTTGTAGCAGCTCGATACGTGCTCCACCTGTAGGAGTTCAGCACGAAGAGGTTCTAAAATTTCTCCTGTAAACAAATTACAAGTTTTGGAATGCATGAATAACATTAAGATAATATTGACGGGTAGCTGCGAGTGTGCATTTTACAGATAACTATTCAGATCGTATCTAAATGCCCTGCAGTATTTTTAGGTGAGCGACGTTTACAGAGCTAAAATACATCCAAAGTATGTATTTGACGCTTTTATTAGCAGATCATTCTTCCAATTAAAGGCACGATGAGTTGGTTAGCACTGTAATGCGACTATAACAATTCAGTGTTGTGGAAGTCTTGTGGAAAGTCACGAATGTCCAAATTAGGTGTCTTCTGGCATCGAAAACAGAATTCTAATTTCGTTGGTTTCATACAAGTTTAAAAGCATCATGAAGGATCTACAAGATCTTAAGAACTTAATATTTTAAAACCTTCGCAGTTTTTATTCTCATGGCGCCTCACTCGATATTACCCTTGCGGCGATGCATTTACTCCAACCTCTGAAACCCATACGTGCGTGCACGTTCTTCTGGTACAGTGTGTTATGTTCAAGTCCGCTGAATATTTAAAGGCAAGGTAAAAGGTCCGTGAAGTTGCCCACCTACAGACAGCACAAACACTGAAAAACACTGAAAAGCACTCCATTCCTTAGTGCTACGTTTGTGCCTTTTTGTGCCATTGAAAGTAGTGTTTGTACTGCTTTCATTCCCGAGATACATTCCCTCAAACAGGCATACGAAATACTTAGAACTGTTACAGGCAACAAGTGAAAATGAGCTCTTGCAGCTTTTCTTTAGCTAAAGACAAAGTCCTCATATGAGAGGCCTTTGCAAACTATCTGTCATTTGAACGGGAATTTGCCAACTCTCTAGACAGTGACGAGATTATCGCCATGTTCAATTCCAAGCCCCGACGCCTGTGTCTGGTCTAGAAGGCCAAAACCTCACAACAGAGGTAGGCACTGATTGTTGTGTGTGTGTGTCCGCCATGGCACAGTAGCGTTCAGCAGCCTAGGCAATTGTTTCTTGACCCGTGTCTGTGAGAGAGGGAGACAGAATGTATACAAGGTTCCGCTAATTCTGCTGTTTGATTATACCGCTCGAAGATTGCATTGTAAATTGGAGGGGTGCCCCTATCTTGGCAGAACGGTCAGTTAGGGCCCCGTCCACCCAAAACTGAATTCCTGGCTACGCCCCTGGCCAGAAAGCTAGGGCTTTGGGGCATAGCAAGAGCAGGCTCTGTCACCTGTAGAGCGTAATGGATAACTCACTGGATCTGCAGTGGAGTGAATTTGAAGAGCTGCAGGTCAAGTAGCCCTCTTCTGCGCTGTATGGGTACCACAGCAGAGCAGGAGCACAGAAGCCCATTCTAAAAGCTTGTGCGCATATCCCTCTTCAGTTCTACCCCACACCACATTTAGTTCAACAGTGTAAAATTTGGTAGCTTGTTGGTAAGGAAAGTGTCATGATAGGTACCGTACATGAAACCAGGTAAGGGGAAGTGTCCAGTGCCAGAAAGAGAGCAAAAACAATACTGGAGGCCATAATAAAAATTCTGAAAGGAAATTGAAAATTACCGTCTTTTATTCAGAGTTTAGTTTTTAATGTAGTATGAGAATGTTTTCACCAATTTCAGGCTCTGTAGCTCAATTGTAAGGACATTATCTGTTCCCATTTAGAACACCAGGACAAGCGATATTCATTGCCTGGATCTGGACACCTGGACGTGGTCAGAGATGTACGTCTTTTCTCTCTTGCCTGTTCCTGGAGTTGGTACAACTGTGAGGGGGATTTGAAGGTGCAGAGCCCGTAGTTGGTGTAGTTGTGGAATAATTTCAATAGAAAGAGACGACAGGCACACCTAAGAGGGAATGTATGTGTTTTTTGAACTGTGGTGTATATGATTACGTTTTTAGAATTCACACTTCAGCCCAAGTTCCTGCTGGTCGCTCCTGGCACACTCTCACCCCTGTGGCCGACAGCGTGCTGTTTCTGTTTGGTGGGCTCAGTGCAAACTGCGAACCCCTAAGTGAGTCACATTGTATCTCTGTCACTGCTTCAGTTTATATTGTACCGATTGTAAGAGCAGAAAGCACTGACAATGAGTTCAAACAACTCTTTCAAGGTGACAGCTGGACGTTCAACACTCACAGCCGAGAATGGAGAGAGATGAAGCATCTGCAAAAAAATACTCCACGGTATGAATTATTTCTGTGTGTGTTGTCCCCAAGGTCCGCTGGAGTATAGAATTTGCTTAAGGTAGAAAAGCACTGCAACCTCACGGTAAAGCCGTACAGAGTGGAATGGGAAATAAAATCAAACCCTTTGGCAAAGTGAAGTGAATGGAAACCATAAGCAAGGGAAAACGGCATGAATGATGTTTGCATTTACTATGATAAATGTTGAAATAGGCGCCAGTCTATTGATGTAATCCAGGTTGAAGCACCTTGACGTCTGTCCTTCAGCTGTGACAGATTCCTTTGATAACAGTGCTGTCTCCTCAGGTTGTGGCACACTGCCTGTCAGGGGAAAGGGTCAGAGGTCATTGTCTTTGGGGGAAGTCAGGATGATCTGCTGTCAGTAGACACAGTGAGTAACCTTGCAGCCACTGGTGAGCAAATGACCACAGTCCTTTTGTGTTGGCTCTAAAAGAGTTGAGCAATGTAAGTCCTTGGGTTATGCATCCAATCATTCATTTTACCACAGTTGTAAAACAGTTCATGCAGATCAACTGCTTTATTAATTCTTGTGAAAATAATTTTGAATGAGCATAGCAGTGAAAAATGTTAATCCTCCAGGACGATAAAACACCTTTATTAACCCAACCTGCCTATTTATTTTTTCACATTTTGGAAGTATGACTTCCTTTGTAAATCGCCCTGGGCATTCTCCACATTTCCTTCCACATGAGATTAGTACATTGTCTATTGCTTTCTTTTACCAGGGGCACTGCAATGATATTCTTGTCTTTCAAACACAACCTTGCTCCCTTGTCAGGCAAGTATTCCATTTGAATTATTACTAATACATTTATCATCTTAATAAAGATGAATTATTTCTGTGTCATTGATTAATAATTGGCCCCTGTGTTCTTATTTACCACTGGGGCCACTGGCTGGGTTCTAGAATGCACCACTGCTGTTTAATAGCAACTCAGAAAGCAGCTCTTCTGTCAAACATCACAATGGCTTTGTAGTCAGGGTTTCTGCCATCCAAGAAAAAAAAACATCCTTGCAAACTTCCAGATTTAGACTTCGTCTGTACAAAATTCAAGTCTAGTTAAATACCCAGAGTTTCATTTATGCTTTCCCGATAGCATATACATAACTTGAAACAAGTGCATTCATTGCATGGAAAGTGGCCGGACTGTATTTCTGAAAGTAGTGTCTGCACTGCAATGTTACCATGTTTGCTGTAATTTGGATACCTGGTATATACTGTAAATGTATTTCTTCACGGTATGTTGCTACAAGGGTTGCGTAAAGATGTGACCTTCAGCTTTTGTGACCTTTGATAGAGTCACAAATAACTGAATAATGCAAAAACATATCGGCAGGGTAGAGTTAAAGAAAACACTTTTGGTGCACTTGGCTTGGCTCTTTCAGAACATGAAAGCTTTTTTTGTGTTAGTCAAAGTTGGCTGTGTATTGTTTGGAGAAATCTTAGTGTTGTTGTAAAACAGACAGCTTAAATCTGTTTTAGCAAAGCCTGTCACTTTTGAATGCAGTCAGCTGCTTTGAGGCGTAGAAGAATTTGTCTGGTGTTCTGGGATGTTTAGTTGCTACACAGTGAGCTTGCTACTGTGTTGAAGTGAAGAAACATTTCCTTCCAAGTTCACCTTGTTTCCTTGCAAACAGGTTGTGTGAAGACTGCATTGGGAAAAACTCCAGGGTCCTTAACGAACAGCTGTCATGGTTGCCACTGAAACTTCGACAAGCAATACAGAAAAGGATTTTGTTTTTTGAGATAGCTGAAAAATCCACCAGAAAAGACAATTCTGCATAAGCATTGCAAAGTATGCCAAAATCAAATGCATTTTACTTTGGTATATGTAGATTTTCATCTGTAGTTTGATATCAACAAAATATAAAAAGCACAGTAAGACTAGGGTAATGTAAGGACTGTGTGATGTTTTTAACAATTTAAAACTGAGTGAAGGACAGGTACTTCCAGGAAAATCAAAGTCTTAAGAGAAAGGTGAATTGCTCTATGTTTAGTTTTATTTACTCTATAGCACTTGGAGGGATGACACAGTAACTCTGGATTGCTTTGTTAATAGATACTCAGAGGACACTATGTGTTGTCTTATTTTACTTCATAGAAGTGTTGTTTAACACTTGAATAAAAATAAATTTAACACTTGATATAACTGTGATTGTTATTTTGGGCAACATTTGGGCAATGAGCTTTAAAAATATTAAAAAAGATTATAGGTAACTGTTAATGAAAGTATTGCAATGCATTGGTGATACAGTATGTGTGGAGAAAACCTAACATATACTTACTTGTTTTAAAGGGTTAGAAATAATTAAGCAGGATAAATTCACATACTGATTCAGTGTTTTACAGATATACTGTACTTCTGTTTAGGTGTTTACATACAATCTGACATTGATTCCTGTTTCATTGCCTACTTCATATTTTTTAAGGATTCCAACGCATAAGAAACTTCCTTTAACTCTAACTCCAACCAGTTGAATGTCTGTATTACCGAAGCTCATTTTTGCCATTAACGGAAAAAAAATCCTCAATTATTTTGTAATTACCAGTACTGTACTCTTTTAGATCTGTTGGCATAGTTTATAACTATGAAACAACGATGATACTTTTAGCATTGGTGCTTGTTCGTGTGAAAATGTTGGTTTGATTATTAATAATAATAATAATAATAATAATAATAATAATAATAATAATAATACAGTATATGCAATAGTATAATAGTAATTTGATAGCGCTTTTAAGTTTCAATTTTCTATCTAGTTGATCCTGACTGGAGATCGCGCCATAACAACCACATTGTTTATCTTAGCAACGCAAGAGACGCGGTTTCCATGGTTTCGTTAAGTCCTTCGTTTGTAGTTGTCGCGGAATATTTTCGTCACTCGAAAATATTAACCTTTTTTTTTGCTTTAAAAAAGAATAAAAATGTATTTAACATTTTAAGACGACAAAATAGCATAGAAGCTAGAACAAAAACTTGAAAAGTCCTCGTTGCTTTCGACATAATTCTAAAATAAACCCTGCATGGATCACGTCTATAAAATGCGACCTAAACCAGCGGAACAGTAGTTTGAAAAGAAAGTTTGAAACGCCTGAGGAGTCTGAACTGAAATAATTTTAACCATGGAATCGGGCTCAAAACTCGAGGAATTAAATTTAACTTCGGATGAAATCGACCGCTTCAGCAAAGCCTTCAAGGATGAGAAATTCAGGGAGATGTTGAAGGAATATGCAGAAGAAATCTCAAATCCGGAGAACAGAAAGAAATATGAAGAAGAAATAACGATGATGGAGCAGGAGAGGGGCATGGATATACAGTTTATTCACCCCAAGCCGTGTCGCGTCCTGAAGACGAGCGTGAGGGGTGAACAGAAATGTTTTATCAATATCTGTAGCAACGAGTTGATCGCTAAGCCTGAGTGTAAGCCTGGAAAGGGGAGCGACGATAAATTGGGACAGCACTGGTCTCTCCCTTACAGTCTAGCACCGGGAAGGCAAGATCTGGACTCGAAAGGCAACCGACACATGATATACGATGTCGTATTCCACCCAGATACACTTTATATTGCCGGGAAAAACGAGAGATTTATGAAATTAGTAGACAGAACCGCGATGGAAGGCATCCAGAAACAGTTCAACGTCAAACTAGATGAAAGAAATGTCAAGGTATTAAAAATGAAGTACAAGGGGGTTCCCCACCCGGCGGTGATTCGTAAGCCTCTGCACGGGCATCCGGTTAAAGAAACGGAACCGGTGAACCCGAATGATCCTTTACAGTTCCCATATCCTTACGACAAAAAAGGAAACACTGCTCAAGAAGATAACACTGTGATCAGAGAAGAAAAATTAGACTACATCAAACCGGCACCCAACCAAAGCAATGAGCCCACTGAACCCCGTTACACGATTAAGTACAGGTCATACATTGATTTACAAGATTACACGTGCTCCCGCGACACTGCTCCCGGCCCTCGACCCAAAGAGATCGTGATCACCGTTGACCTGCCTCTTCTGAAGTCGGCAGCGGATGCAGAGTTGAACGTAACGGAAAAACAGTTCTTGCTGGAGTCCAAGAAACCAGCGTATAGACTGGTAGTGACTTTACCTTATCCCATTGACGAAAACCAAGGGGAAGCCAAGTTCGTTAAGCTGAAAAAACAGCTGGTCGTTACTTTAACTGTGTTGCCACTGAAGCGGCCGCCCACAGCCCAGATGAACACTCATCTGGTCGGTGAAACTCTGTGTGGAAAGGACAGGTTCGAAGATCTCGAACCCGGCAGCGCTGAAAAGGCCGAGAACGAAACACTCGCCGACGACCTTGTAAAACAGCAGGAGACCAACGTGATGCAAAGCCCAGCTACACCTGTCTCGCCAAAGTTTCAACCGAAAGAACTTGACCCGTCTGAAGGCGTAGACATCATTCCTGAACCGATAGCGACTGATACTCAAAGGGGAAGTGGAGGAAGCATCTATTGTCTGCAAAGCAGTAAATCATGCTGTCCAAACGATGCTTCACAATCCACGGACCACACCTGTGATGACCAACTCGCAACGGAGACAAACCCATCCAATGATGAATTATTCAGAGTAGAGGTAAATATGTTAAAAACCGCCTATCCGGACGATAATTAGGGTAGACCTGGAAACACTCCCATTCATATTCTCGGTTTACAATATCCCATTTTGTACCGAGTGGAATGGAAAGCGCCTCTTTCTTGTACTGTTAATTAACATCTTAAAGCTTTACTCGCACAGCTAGTGAGTATAAAATTGCATTCCAAACAAAATCTGTTACATGCTGCAACAGACTGACTGGTTCTTTAGATTTGAGTGCGATTTGTAGACAGGCTCAAGAATACCAGCAGCGTCCAAAGTTGTAGGGCAGCTGAAATCTAGAAATCAAGAACCTACTCGAGAACAATCTGCAGTCCTAATATTTACGGAGGCTCAGTAGTCAACATCAGGGGGATATTACAGTGCTTTTATGGAACAATATTTTCCCAACCTTCTTTTCACTTATGTTCATATAAGGTTGTCCTAGCATTTACTTTATTGTGTTCTCATGTGGCATTGGGTTGACAGCTTGAATGTGAATTACGTTACTGAATAATGAGCCGTCAGTTCCGTTCTAAAGTAATGTACCACTGTGGACTGAAATATATCGCACCAGCAGACTGTACAGCTTAGCGTATAGACACAAATGTAATAAATTAAACAGTTCCAGACAACACATCAGTGAAATAGTACCCTGAAAATTGAGAACACTTTAGGCTTGACTGCCACTGTGCGTGCGTAAAGCAGCCGTCATTGAAACCATCCACAAGCTTTACCTTTTAATAGGATAAAAGTCCACAGAACAGTAGAACATTGGAGTGAAACAGTAATGGAAAACAAGGTTTCTGATGTTGTACTGATTTGTCTTTGTTCTTCCACGCTCTTTCTCAAAATGGATCATTATACAAAGAGAGGACAAGCCAATCACAGTCCTCATCTTGCCTTCCTTCCCTTTTTTCAACTGATACGATATGCAAGCCTTGGCATCAGAGCCTGAAAAATCAATGTAGTTCCTATTGAACATCTGACAGCCATGCTATGAAAAATGCAATAACCCATCCATGCATTGGGAACATTATCTAAAATATACATGATCTGAAAGCACGTTTTCCCTCTTTTGTTTTTTAAAAAAAGGTTAATGGTTTCAAAAAATTAACTTACTGCATATTGACTGTTTTAAAATACCACCTTTAGCAGCTTGTAGGCAGTTAGATTTGTATCAAGCTGTGTATCTTTTGTAAATGCTTTGTTTTCCTGAAGAAGCTTCTCATCTGTGCTTCTTCACCCTAAACAGCAGCAAAGAAGTGGAAAATAAAGCTTTGTATCTAAATACCATCAGTGACTCACACACAGGAAGGGCAAATCATGGTTTACATATCAATCATGGTTGGTTATCTCTTACATTTTCTAGATTATATTTTCCCTCAGCTTAGGGAGCACATTCTACTTGCCAATAACAAGACAACATTTTATACAAGGTTAAGTAACGTTGTGAACGCTCCTCCATATGTGCTTCAAGGCTAGGGAAGGCTCAGTTGAAACATAGTTCCCTTGTACATCTATACAATTTCTGCTATAACTTCATAACAATATGGATATGCTCGTACTAAAACATTTTTTCGATCCACTTAGACTTTGTTGCCATCACTGATGTTCCAACATCATTCCTGTGGAGAATTAATGCAAGGCTCACTGTCCTTAAGGTCACCTTACCTTACTTGTCATGGGTGGTCACCTTGGTCACGTTGCACAATGACCCATCTGACAATCAGGATCTCCTTTCCTTTGGCCCAATGAAAGGAGGTTGGAACGTCAGTGAAAAACTCCAGGATTCAAGAGTAGAAGTGTAGGAATGGCCCAGGGACCAAGAAACAGAATCCCTAACTTTCTGAAATAGTAGCAGACGTGTGAGGATGTGCAAGGAGAGTAAAGTATACTTTGTAGATAATTCACTAACAAACTTTATTCACTTACCTTGGTACAATTAAAAACCAAAAGGAAACTATTTTGAAATGATGAAAAATTGCTCTTTCACAGAAGGAAAATGTGCTGTGGTCATATACACTGCACAGGCACAATATTGCACAAAATACAATTTCTTAAATTAAAAAAGTGCACATAAAAAATTGGGTACTGGTGGCTATTCTTTAGTCAGTTTGTCAAAAGCATCGTTCTTTGTGGATTGATGCATGTCACATGAATGTACTGTATCTTGATTGTTACTCCTCATGCTTTGTGTCTCAAAGAGGTTTTAATTTAATCTTTTTATTCTCATCAACAACTTGGCACCCCTTGGGTAAGGGATGCTGACAGTTTCTGACAGGGCTTTGAATGTGCCTGCAACTCTGTGCTTTGATAGCTCTAGGATGCAATCGGTAACATCAGCTCCTGAAGGCACAGATGCCCCTCAACTGAAACCAGCTGCTGTTCCACCACTAATCCCTCTGCCATGACCTTTTCCAGGAATGGGTAATCAAACATTTGCAGGATGTTGCCGTAATCAGTGAGTTTATAAATTAACCAGTATAATTACCTGGGGATTTTTTTCCTTCACTTTTTGATTGTATATGCTATAGTTGTCTAAAAAGTACCTTTCCATATACTCTTTACACACAGATTTATCCTGTCTACCATGAGATGCTGCAGCTTGTATTTTTGCAATAATTAAGGTTGAAATGGAAGTGACAGTAATGGGTTGCTTCAGAAACCCTTTGTCATTAAAACACAACATTCTGCACAGAAGTCTTTTTGCAATATAAAAGCCAAATAAAAGGATGGTATAATGCATTTTCTACTTTTCACACTCACTTACATACATTTTGTTGGATAAGCTTTCTTTATAGTTTGCAGCTTTTCCAAAAATACGTGATAAAACATGGGTTAGCATTGATGCCTTCCAGCACTGGGGCCCTGGGTTCAAACCTGGTGAGCTATCTGCCTGGAGTTTGTATGTTTGCGTTGTGTTTGTGTAGGTTTTCTCCTACAGTCCTAAGAGAGATGGGTAGGTTAATTGGCTTCTAGGTGGCATGCAGGGTGAACCCAGCCTTGCACACATTGCTTGCTGTGACAGGCTCCAGCTGTCCTGTAATCCTGTACTGAATTAAGCAGTTAGAAAATGGATGGATATGTAATAAAGCTTTGAGAACTTATGATAGGATTTTAGGCACTCAAAATTGTATTCCAACTGCCTTATGTTACAAAAAGAACCTCTTTTTGCTTATTTTTTTTAAATCCTGAGGGCTACAAATGAAAATGGAAAAAATGATCTAGGTTTCACATGGTGCTTTGTGCATGTGCTCATGCTGTAGGCCCCCTTACTTTCACGAAGATGAACTGTTTTAATAACTTTTCTTTCAGAGGGATGCTGACATGTCTCATCAATCTCGGGATGAGGATAATAATATACCAGAGGAAACTGCAAATGCTGCCTGTGTCATTCTCTCCAGTGTGGACAGCAGTGTGAGAGATGAGCCCTCATCTCCAGAAGCTGTTATTCAAGAGATGGAGAAAGAGACCAACACGCATGCAGCAGTAAAAAGAAAACAGATCACTACCTGCCATACAGCATGTGAGCCTGTCTGCAGGTTTGCACTTAACAAGGGCAATAGCACAGAGCAAACGAGACCCGCCTCAGTCAAACAGGCTACAATGAAACATTCAGAGACTGTAGGCAGTGATCTGAATCCCAGTGCTCCTTGCTCAGATAGCAAAGAGGTACCTTTTACTGCTTTGAAGACAGCAGGCACACCCGTTGCCACTGGCATAGGGCAAAGAGCTAGCAGAACTGCGCATTTTAAAGAGGAGTCTGGAGAACGAGATGGAAATGAGCTTGATGAGGATGATCTACTGACAGAGCAGAAGAATGAGTTCATGGACAGTGAACCAGCACCAGCTATCATTAGGGAAATTAACCCTACAGATGGCACTGTGGAGGTTCTTAATAATCACACCACTTCGGCTGGATTCTCATTTCTGAACTCCCTTTTATATGAGCTGGACTGATGCTGTTCATTATACAGTCCCCATGATAATTGCTACTTCTCCATTCTCCTTTATTAGTCAGAAAAATAAACTGTTTGCAACACGTAGTCAAAACATCTAATTTGTTACACAGCAAGTACGGTATTGAACAACAAGCCATCTATTTCTGTGTGTAGTACTAAACATTGTGGATAGGTTGCAAAAAGTCCTCTAACTATATACGTAAACATATTTCCTTAATAGAAACTGCGGGTTAACATCATATAAGTATGCATCTTACTGATATGCAGTGTTAAACTTTTAGGTTTCCTGTGACAGTTAATGAATGTGTGGGTTCCTTTCTTTTTTTAATCTATTTCTGAAACAGCCACAGGAAAACACTTCAAGCATTCCACTAAATTTAGAAGTCATTAGCCATTGTAGGCGTTCTCTATCTTGTGAAGAATATTGTATTAAATAATCTGTTTATTTCATGAATCGTCTCTTTAAGTTCTGTCGTAACTTTATGATTTACTTTCAGTTATCCCCGTATTTATTTTGAAAAGGAGTTAAGTGACGCTTGCTACAGCCCTCAGGGAAATGATACCATCAATTCCAAAGGAAGGAACCAGATCTGGTAATAGATGTTGGAAAACCTGTTTAGACCAGTCTTGTTTTATACTTAGAGATAAAGATTAAAGAGTACTGTATGTTCACCTTTTAGGCATTTCGGAGTAAGATCTCTTCTCTTTTTTTCTGTGCACGGATTCAATATTTTTTCTGCTTTCCCTGAGTGAAAATGTACAGTATGTGAGCAAAGATGCTTATACATCTATATAAAAGTGTATATATATATATGAACATTTCTACTGTATAGTAAAGGTTCACAATACAGCTTAATATTTCAGAGTTCAGATGAGCAATGATACACAGAAAGGTTTGATTCCTTAGATCATGATGTACTTTGATGAAGCTTTACAGCCGATTCAAGTAGAAGTTGTCAATTTAAAAAAAAAACTTTACTGTATTAATCGGCTATTAATCACATAACAGGATTAAAAGACCTGAACTGGTGCTGAAATAAGGAACACTGTTCTTCAGAGCAAACACAAATCCATTATGTGGATGGAAGAACTAAAATGGTGATGTTTAATAATCAAGATTTCATTTTAAACAGTGACAACATGAATACATTGTAACAGATTAGTCCATCCCAATTTGTGATAATCTCACCTTCTTATGGACTGATTTCTAGCTCTGCTGTTCCAGTAACCAGAGTAGTTGGTAGAAAGGAAATGCAAAATGTGACATAAACTGAATTTCATGTATGCTTTTGAAAAGTGTCAGTTTACAAATGGTACATTATTTTTAATTCCCTGTAGTGTAGAGAACAATGAGAACAACTTCACTCGTTGCAAAATTTAGTATTCTGAATTTAAAAGACAACAACAATGTAGTTTTGCTTATGTGTAAATTTCAGTAAATGTGCAAGTATTAACGGAAATTGTATGTTTCTGTAGATACATTCCTGGATTTGGTATATGCTTCTTTACCATCACTAATGAAAAACAATACTAGGATTAGTATATTAAAACATCTAATTTGACCTTTAATAAAGCTGAATCTCAATACTGCGGAGGTCTGCAACACGAGATGGTTCATACTATATATTATTATCTTGTGCCTAGCAATAGAAAAATATCTGCACGGAAATTCATGTAATTGTTTTTTTTGAATAAGCCACTACAAGTCTCCAAGCATTTCTGAGAAATTACTTAGGGATATTACAATGCTGGGAGACAGTGAATTACTTTCAGTTCATACATTTTAACTGCAATGATTATTACTTTTATGCAAAAAAATGTGATGTGTCAACATGTAAACAATGGGTTCAAGATAAGATGGACATGCCCAAGGCTGTGTAATACAAATACAGAATGTTACAAAATAGAACCTCACTCTGTTGCCCAAATTGCTTATTTTTTCAAAGGCTGTGGGTTACAAATGAAAACTGCCGTGTCCACCTCAGATCATACTAAGAGACTAACAGAAAACATTTTGGAAAGCAATGAAGAAAAACTGAGAAAACGATTTCTTGTTGTTTTTTCTTTTACTGAATTCAATCTTCAGTTTCATCCAAGCACTGTGTGGGTGGCTGGTTTTTCCTGCAGTATTTACCAGAGCTTGGTTTCTGTTGCTTGATCAATGTTGGGTGTCTACACTTAGCAGGACAAGTGTACAGCAATGCTTAAAAACTCAAAAAGCTCAAAATCACAGATTTTTTCAGGAGTCAAATCAATTTACACCTAAATGAACAGTATTTCAATTAAACTGAGGTCAAACATCAGTTTTTGTCATTGATTACCCTTCCTGACAGTTCAATATCTCCATGTATAATTTCTTAAAAATACTGAGATGTATAATGACTCATTTTCTATTTTTTTTTTAGGGAATTAGAAATACTATACACTTTTTTTACACAAGAGGTGCTTTCATTAGCTCTATGATTACCAGTTCAACCATTATATTTTCTTCCTCCTTCACAAAAATAATGTCAGTCTCCATTTATGCAACAAAAGCATGAATTAAAACACTTTTATAGTTCAAAAGGTTTTCATAAAACTGGAAAACAAAACTCGAGAGAGCCACTTTAATAAAATTAATCAAACTCCTGTGAACTTTCACAAGAATTTTTACTTGGTTATTAAAAGACACTCATGAAGAAGTCCAAATCCCACATATTTGGGAAAATCCCATAAAACAACAGGCATTTAACAGTCCATGAACAAAAACTATATATTCAAAAGGCTTTTAAGATGACGCCCAACATCAATGTCACTGTAGCCTGCGGTAGCTCTTACAGAGTTCATGGTCCCTGATATCACCCCATCCTCCATTCTTCACATGGGGAGACACACCTACTAAAGGTTGTTTCGTATTTATGAGCAAGGTCTTTGGAAACAACAAATTGCTATTACTCTGCAGAATACTTTCTATTTTAGCCTTCTGGGTAGATGGCATACAAGCCTTTTTGTGATGCATTCCACAGTCTCCAGCATGGAAGATTCTTGGGGCTTCACTGACCATGACCTTCCAAAACCTGGGCAGACAAGTCACAGTGAGGTGCTGCAGGGACCAGTCCCAGTTGTAGTCATCATAGGTGCAGAAGGTGTCAGTGCACTGGATCAGCTGCTGGTAAGTCTCTCTGGTCATGGCCATGCCCATGTTGTGTTCAGTTGACTTCCAAGCTTTCACCTCCACTTTGCTGGCCTTACTGGAAAAGCCGGAATGTGCATATCCTCCAAGAGACAAAATGTCACAGTCAGGACACTGCTCTCTCTTCAAAGTGTACATCATTTGAAGGAGGTGGTAAAAGTCAGGTGAGAGGAAATGATCCTCTTCAATGAGCAGAACCAAGCCATTATGATCTTTTAAGGCTTTTACTCTTTCCCAAACAAAGTGCAGTTTCCACCACCAGTGGTGCTTAGTCTGGGAGAATTTGGCTTCTCTGTAGTGGCCAAAGGAATCGGGGTATTCTGCGTTAATGCAGCCCAACTTTAAGGCATCCTTCTTGGGAATGTCTCTCGGGCAGTCTTTGGGGTCATTTCCAGGGAATTCTTGAGGATAAAGCTGAATGCTAAAGGGGAAGAATATCTGAAGGACTTGGCAAAAATCGACAGTGGCGACCACTTGGTTAATCTCGGGAGACCAGTAGTCATGGCTAAATACTAGTAATATATTTTCTATCCCCTTGGCTTTTCTTAGAGAATCTATTAACAGTTTTAAATACTCAGGCCTGTTGTGAACTTGGACCACTACAACCAGATCATCTTTCCTGCGCATTTTGAACTTTTCAACGTTCCTGATGGTCTGGTCAAAGTTCAGCTGATAAACAATCCCACGATACACGAGGGTCATATTGTCCACCTCAGGCTTTTGGACTTTTTCAGGTTGTGTCTCATTGAAAACCCTCCTGTTTCCGGAGGTGCTATGTACCCGGTTACTCCTCACATTATCAACTTCTTTGGAGAACAGTTCACTCTTCTTTTGCCTCCCACTACTCCAAAAGGCAAAGCCACAGGCCAGGACAACGAGAGCCAATATAAAAACCTTCCGCTTGTAGATTCTGAATCTCATGACAGGCAGTGATCCAGCACAGCAAGATGTTGGAAAAAAATGGAAGATTTAAAACCTAATGTCTGTTGTGGAAATGCTTGAAATGTGGGAAACGGAAATCTTCTATCTTCGTTTCTTCTTCACTTTTGATTCTTGAAATTTTGTAAACATAAATCCACTCAGTGGGTCATTAAAGCCAAACATATCCAGAAGGGCATGGTATATTCTAACAGGAAACAATTTCACAGCTGGCATATAAATTGAGTCACAGATAATCTCTGAAAAACAAACACAGGTGATGATTAATTATTCCTTTTGCCATATTCCTGTTAGTTTTTAATGCCCTGAGGCAGAAGGTAATTGACACACAGTGTGCTATACTAATAAAGCTCAATTACATCTGAGTCACCCTTCAGTGATTAAAATATATGTGAGCTTCAAACAAACCGGTACAGTACTTTTGCTTAATTACATTTCATTTCAATGCATTGTAATATTTTTGATGGTGTTTGGAACACAGCAGTAAAAGGGAAAACAATAATACAGCTTTGAACTTCACTTTATACAACACAAAACACAGAGCAAGCAACTATTTATCATTTGAAATACTTGCCCAGCTGCTATGGTGGTAAAAGGTTTCTGCACATCATGTGCACATACATACCAACTCTTAAAAGAATCACATGACTTCTCGATCTTTGATGGTTTTAGCACTGTTTTTTCATATTATATTTAATACAGCTCTTCATTTATTTTTATTTTTAGATAAACTGCTCAAAGTAGAGCAACAGAATCAGCTAGCATTTGACACACAAGACGAAAACTGTGCTGGGGAAGGGATTCTGAACAATGGCAGGACTCTGCCATTGTGAAAAGCCTTCGAATACTTCCTGAAGACCCACTTTTAGAATGATTTGTTAGCCCCATTTCTCTGCCTTATGTTATGTTGCTTTTGTTTCAGCTACTGTAGAATGTACTTTGGAGCCTTTCAATTTGTGATTATTGCTTTACGTGAAATTTTTGTGAACCATACTGTTCTGTGTTAACAGTTTACATTTCATTGATTTAAAGTTACCTTAGATAAAACAAAGAAATAATCACTTGTTCAAACCATTCTGAAAACCTTTGACCCCTGTTTGAAACTACCGTATGGATCTTTAAACAAGAAATGTATGCTTTGGCTCTAACGCATGTTTGTACCCCAGGTGTGTGTATACAGTGACTCACTGGGAGATCGGCTTCATGGAAAACTGCGTCTGTCAGTGAAGGGACACTGGGAAAACCAAAAAGGCTCCTATACTGATTGAAAAAGAAAGGGGTGCTGGTGCTGAGCACAGCAATTAAACAATTAAAGAAATAATTTGTTTAAAGATCTTTCAGGTTAAAAGACCTTGAGCTCACCCTTCTTATACAGTTATTGTGACTGGAGATCAACCTTGTCTCCCACTCGTCCACTATCAGAGAGCTGCTTATTACTGATAAGTGTCAATACAACTCCGTTCCTAGAGGCACAGGGTTGGATTCCCAACCATGCACACACAGACACACAGGGACAGTTTAGAGACCCCAATTTAACCAGCCAGCACCTAGCTGTGGGAGAGGGAGGAAAGCAGAACTTGAAGAGTACATGCAAACTTCACACAGAAGTCTGGAATCAAGCCCACCAGCCATAAGGGAGAGATGCTAACCACCAAGACCACTGTTCTCCTCAACTTTCTCCGCTCTCTATAAAACAATAAACTCCACACATACTGATGAGTGGAATACCTCTAATAGATCCTAAAATAACAAATTGGAACAAAATGCAAATTAATCGGAGGCACCGCTAGAAAAGCATCTGGTGTTAACTCCCGACTCCTCAACGCCACATTGGTCAAATCGTAAAGCAGGTTCATTTGATACAATCAAAAATCGACAGAGCTTGCCGTCATCATCTTTTCATGGGGCGGCTCTCACGTTGGTGATGCAAGGACACCGAAAGTTATTAAGCAAATAACTTCAACCGGAACATGTGGTTCAGCTGGAAAAGGTGCCCTGGGCGTTTTAGACAGCGACACAAGCGGACAAATCCACATCCATGGGCGGACAACACTCAGCAACTCTCATAGGCCACAGAAGTGAGAAAATAATTTAAGGAAAAGTTTAAGAGGTTAAAATGGTAAAAACCTGACACACGTTAAATCGTTACTTGTACATGCAGGTAGCTGTATTCCATTATCGTTGTATTGGCCCAAAGCTAATTTGATAGGCTCAATTCACCTGGCCATACCTGGAAACTAAAAAGTTAGTTGTCAGTTGTATATTCGGAAGCCACAATGCTACAGTAAGGTAATGGTTATTGAATACCTTGGCCACTGAATTGTAAACTCTTTCAATATCCAGCCGGTGTCAGCTGAACTGACGAACACTTAATCCTGACGTATTACATGTAAAAGTTAAGGAAATGTAAACCTGTAAAGACAAACCTAGATGTCCCCTACCCACTGACAGATTACAAAATAAGTTTCATATTTTGCACTCCTTCCCCGCGACGGCGTTCATTTTCTTGAAGGCAGAAGTTTCCGAGTGCTACTAGGTACAGCCATCCACATTTCCGTAAATATTTCTGTTGAAACACATATGATTGAGTAAATATATGCGTATGTTTGACCAGCTGCAATCACGTTCCTCATTTTTGTGCTTGGCCACACATCCGCAGAGCACATCTTTTTTTTTCCTCTTCCGCGAGTCCACAACAACAAAACGGGATGGATAATAGCTCCATCAATACCGTTGACGGCGAAGCCTCCACTTACAAAAACTGCCATGCAACACTGAACATACCAACGCACCAGTGCCGTAGCCAGTATAACTGTAACATATGGAAACTGAGACCAGCACCACTGCTCTGCTCCATAATCACAACGCAATGGTTGCCGCAACCAGAAATCGCTTTTCCTCTGCCGTAACTTACCTTAAGCGTTTAAGTGCGCAGACGCCCCAATCCCGCATTCGTTCGGATCAATAAAGCGCGCTTTAGTTGTGTTCATTCTCCTTCACAGTCTGCCCCCTTTTCTCGATTTCGTTTCCCCCGAAAAGCGAGCAGAAATGAACCACAGTTGACCTCCGTATCCCACAATGCATTACGCCTCCAGGGGGCTCTCGAGACAGCGATGTGTCAAGATATAAAGTGACGTCATACCTTCCAAGGCAGCGCCCGCCCTCTTCCAGCAACGTTGAAGTGTCCGGTATTAAAAGGGGGATACCCCAGAACTAGCTTTTCCCTACTAAAACACATGCTTAAAAAATGTGCGTCTGGCACCGAGAGTGATGTAGCACATATGTTGATAATCGAAAACGCTATGCCTTGTATGAAAACGATCTGGCAGTCAATAGGTGCCCTCATCACCCTTATGGCTTTGTATCATATAAATTCAACACTAAGGGGTGCTCACAGGGTGCAGAATGAAATAGATTTTAAAGAGGCTTTTGGGAGATGAAAAACTACTTTATATTAAATAAAGTAAAAGAAATCTACCGTAACTGCTTGATCTGTTTTAAAAGAAATGCAGCTTGCAAGATTCTTCTATTTTTCCCAACCACCCTGTGCAGAACCCATTTTTATCATGTATTTTTTTTCAGTTACCACATAAGATCAAACGGAATAAGGATAAAACCAGTGATCCTAACAGAAAAGCAAAACTAAAAAAAAAATACAGGAACAGTTTTTATTAAATTCTTTCACTACCATGGGTACAGCACAGTTTCAGTTTTATCCATGACAAACCATTTAGAAAGTTTATATTTTCTATCACAACATTATTCTCTGGTTACCATGCAGGCTAAATCGTACCTCCCAAACTCAATCTGAAAACAACTTTGGACATGTACTGATATTTCCCCTGGGAAACAAAAGGAATGAAAATAGGTTTGGGTTCATTTTCTATTCAGATGAGGTAATGTCTTAAAACAGAAGGTCACTCAAAGCAAAAATTAATTTGGAGTAAAATGTATTAGAAAACAGGCTAATCTCATGAGTCAGGTTGTGGTTCAACTGCATAGCATCCAAAAACTGCTTAAAATACATTTAGTGGTGTCAGCCTTCAACTGTTTTAAAAAGAAGCAGTACTCAGTGTGTAGAAAAAGATTTCTTCTCAAACAAATCACAAAAAAGGATACTATCAGTGTGACATGAGTTTGTCAGCCATCACTTTTTTTCCCACCATAAAGGAGTAGCATTAAAAGCCACTTCACTTTTGAAGTGTTCATTTTAAACCAAAGTATAACAGTATTTAATTGGATTGCAAAATAGAAATGGATTTTTTGGTATATAAAACCATTGCATTGTTGTGCTGTGACATTCAGTGGTAACAATCATAGTGTTCAAGGATAAACATACTTTTCACATTAAGAAAAAAATAGTGACAGTCGTTTAAAAGGTGTTATCCTTAACAATTTATGAATTCTTCAAGGACAGCAGAAATCTTTAATATTCAGAAATACCATAAAACATTTTCATAACAAACAAAACCTATTCACATTTCATATGCACATTGTACAATATTATATAATGAGGGGCCTTTTTTCAGTGCCTCTCAGTATATAATCATTATTTAAAAAAAAGAGACCTACAACACTTTTTTAAAGCAATATACCGAAAAAACTTTATTGAAGGTCCCATTTTCAAGCACCTTGCATACTGTTTGTAAGGGACCCGTGATGAATGAGTGCCACCTAGGCGGATTTCAGTGGTATTGCAGGTCTTGTAATGCACATGAACATTGTCGGTAATGTTGCATCCTTACATATACCGACTCCACTTAAACACCTTCACCAAAACAATGTCTAATTTTACAGATTTTTCAAAGTAGATCACGTAGTCAACATAAAGCAATAATTGTACCTCTAAGATCTCAGACCTTCACAACTGGAAAATGCAGAAGTACACCATCACTGTTTTCCTAGGAAGGATAAAAATAGATGTTGCTCATGCTGGGAAAGAAGAATAAGGGTCTGAAAGTGATTGCATATACTCTTTAAAATAGTAAATGAGGTAACAATATCGAACCCTTCATTTGATGCTGGCAGAGAAACACAGAAACTAGTTGAAAAATTCCAATGCAGTGCTAGAAATACTAAAAAAAAACAAAAGGTTGCATTGTAGCTAGCTGTTCCAATAGGACCTCTTAAGCTGCTGTTAAACTGGCAGGCCCAAAGAATCTCACAGTTTAACAGAGGTCTTGTTCTCTGTCAGGTGTTTATTCCTAACTGATGCTTTTTCAGCTGTATTTTATGGGCTAAATTATTTTTCTTCAAATGTTATATACCTCTGCAACTTCCCATAAAAGCAATTACTTCTGCTTTTTCACAACTCTAAAATACGATGTTCCATTTCAGCTAGACAAGTCAAATCAGTGATTATTTTCTTCACATGCTCTTGAATGGGAGTAGACAGACATTAAAAGGGACAGAAACAGACGTTTAAAAATCCACATCATCCAGAAAAAGCCCAACAGCTTTACAATATATACATCAGCTGGACCCTACAGCCTTGTACTAAAGCTTTAATTGCAAACAATCCTTCTTAAACAGGTTTTCACTGTAGTGATAGCAGGTCCATTTTTACAATTCACAAACCCACTGCCCCTCACCTCCAAGAATGACGAGGAACAGTCATTTTGTGTTAAAAATCACATGTATTGGCTTCCACAGAGGACATCACATGAAAAGCACTATATGTGGAGACAGACAAGAGTCCATTCATAGTGCGGCCCATGCTTCAGGCCCATCATGTGTGGTTAGAAAACACAAATAAGCTTAACACTATCACATGCTGTCCAAACCACCGCCGTCAGT
Organism: Lepisosteus oculatus; assembly: GCF_040954835.1. Classification (NCBI taxonomy): domain Eukaryota; kingdom Metazoa; phylum Chordata; class Actinopteri; order Semionotiformes; family Lepisosteidae; genus Lepisosteus; species Lepisosteus oculatus. Next base: position 11,175,226 of record NC_090703.1, on the reverse strand, counting down.
GTTACGGGAATTCACTAGCTCCACAGCCCGTCGGGTTAAAACCACCACGCTGTAGCTGTGTATCCTGGGTCATCTGGTGCTGCGCTGCAGGGATTTGTCAAGGAATTCGGAGTAGCAGGTGAGGGAGCAGAAGTGGCACTGCACAGGGGCCTCTGTGCCTGCCATCGTGTCCACCAGCACCACCGTGTGGGACACGAGGTGGAGGTTCATGTCGACGCAGGTCTGGATGAAGAAGTTCAGGCACGCTTTGCCACAGTCACAGGTTTTAGCCACCTCTAGATCGTGGCACAGGTGAGCTGGAATAAGGTGAGGCCCATACGGTATTCTGTAACAACACAATAAAGAAGCTAAAAAGTTGGTAAAAAAAATTGCAAATGTTTCTCTGCATCTGCTATTATGGAAGTCAAAATCAAACCTAAGACTAAACAGACCGAAAATAATTTCCAGATTACAGATTTATCCACTGTAATAAGGCAGCTGGAGATGCAATTGAAAGGAAAGCAAGAAAACATTTCCTATTTTGCGCTGTAGGATTCTAACAGAGACCTACACGGTATAAACAGTACCAGAAAAAGAGAAGGATAAATTGTTTATAGAAAGAAACACAATTTGGAAAAATATGCAAAGATGTAACCAGGGTTCTCATGGATACAGAAAGAGGTTAAGACATCTCAGAATGGAAATTTCTGGGGGTGAAAAGAGTTTGTTTAAGATTCATGTTTTTTGTAAAATAAAACAACTAAAATATTAAAGAGTGGACAACGTGCCAACAGGCTCTTCTTAAGCAAGTCGGCACTGGAATGCTCCACCCAAGACCAAAACTGTTCAGATTAAGTGCAAAATCTCAAAATCTAAATTACTGCAGTGCCCTTCATGAGAGCACTACAGGTATTCATCTAATGAACATCAAAAGACACGGATTGAGTCCTTTGAAAGCAAAGTCAGTATAATCACAAACAGCACCTTCTGTTTCAATAAAGCTCATGATATACAGCTTACCTGTGGTTAACTGTTGTTCTTGCAGCCATCTCAAGCAGAGGAAGAGGGAATTTAAGCTGTATTGTGTGATCTAGAGGGTTGGGGTGGCTGAATGGGTTTCCAGACAAGTCCAAGTTCTCCAGTGACAGCTTGCGGAAATCACTGGGCAAGTAAGGTAGCTGATTGCGAGCAGCAGAAAGAAAGCGTAGCTTAGACAGCCGCCCAATTCTGAAGGGCAGCCGAACCAGCTGGTTGTCATCCAACTTCAGGTGAACCAGCTCACGCAGCTGACAGAACTGGGCTGGGAGACCATGCAACCGGTTCTGACTGAGGTCCAGGTACTGGAGAGATTTCTGCAGAGTGGAGAGGCACAGATCTACACTGAATGACTCCAAGTGGTTGTTGTGCAGGATCAGTTCAGCCAGACTGCTCAGGTCCCCAATGGTGGCTGGAAGTTTCTTGATGTGGTTGTTGCTGAGATCCAGCTTGCGCAGTTTCTTCAGCGTCAGCATGCGCATGTCCACCCGGGACAGCTTGCAGTAGGACACTTGCAGCTGCTCCAGAGAGTAAGGGAAACCGGAGGTCAGAGGGTAATCCTTTTTGGATGTGATGGTAAGCTTGCTCTTTGGTTTCTCCACATCCCGGGCCCTGACAGAAGTGAGAGTTGACAAGGGTAATGTATCTAAATCAGCACCTCTGTGAGCCAGCCTGGCTGCAGAAAGAAAATTCTTCAGGTTGTTAGCATCTGCCTGCAAACAAAAATAACCAAAAGACAAAAGTACAATTACAAAACAAAAACTTTGTTCATCTGCATCTTGGAGTTTTAAGACCCTACTCAGACTTAAAACACTTCACTCCAAACTGGGTACACACTCCCAAACTGGAATTGGAGACTGTGCCTTACTTGTGCTAAGGAGGCACTCCAGCTGCCATAAAATGTTCAGCTAAAACCTGCTTCTCCCAGAAGATCATATCACAGCTAAAGGAACTACACACAAACATACTACCAAACAGAATCTAGTCAGTGTTAAGTGCAAACAAGCTGTAAATATACAGAACTTCAACCCCATTCAGTTGTTTGCTGTGAAATGCTGGACTTTGAAGTGCATACAAGAAAATCCTGTAAAACAATTAGATTTTATATGCATTCCATCATGGTATTACATGCTTGTGTAAGTTATCCATTTATTTTAATGTTTCATAAAATCCAACTGTAAGAGACCAGATCAAACATTTTTAAATATGCATGTGAAATCTGGACTAGAAAGTTCCAAAATAGTGTTACTAAAAAACATATGAACTTGTGTATTTCATACTTTGATAGATTTATACAGCACCCACCGTAACTGCTATTGTATGTGTATAACAGTGAAGCAACAGAAGCAAACAAATAAGGCTGAAATAAACCAGCAGAATGAGCCCTGTCCTTTCATGCTTCTTTTGGGAAACGTGTGAAACTCAGAGGGGTGTGTCTGAAATAATGAGCAAAAGAAGGCTATGACTACAACAAGGCAGCTCTGTAATTATCAGCTGATGTTCGCTGTCTCACAAAAGGAAAAAAAAACACACCCAACTACGGGACACATGTTACCGCATGGAAATAATCTCTAAAAGGGTCAATTAAAAGTTCTGAAAAACAAATTTACACAGAGTCGTTATTCATTACTCCATCTTGGCTGGATATCAGGAATTGTGTAGACATTTATTTTACACTGCGGTGATTTATTTTAAAAGATCAGCCATGCTTGCTAACAAAAACCCTTCTTCTCTGCTTTAAGTTTCAAGTCCAAACAAGCTACCATCCTTGGTTTCCTTCCAGTCATGTCACTGCCTGTGACTCAGACCCAACCCAGGTAAGCGGATTGGACACACTAGATAAAAACACCAGCTCTGTGACCCAGGGTTTCTCCTTTTGCTGCTCCATTCCCTAAATAGTGCCAAAGCACTGTTGGCATCTGTTTAAGATCACTGCTCCTTCTGGTTTGTATAAACGATCCAGAAACTAGTGAAGCTTGGAAGATCATGTCAAAATGGGTGGTGTGGGAGGCTGCAGGAGCTGTAATGGTACAGTAGACAGAAATCAAAACTGGGCAAACCAGCAGACTCTTCATGTACACAAGTGAATAGGGTGCAGGTAGCAAAAAAAACTACAAATAACAAGAAACGGAGTTGGAAGAAGGAACTTATGAAAATCTTTCTGGTGCTTATGTTGCCATCCTTTACATTTTCTAGTCTAGATAATGTGGGGAAGCACAGTCAAACAGAATGTTACAATATAGCTGAAAGTGTGCAGTTTAATTCAAGGGATTCTATGTGAATATTGTACAAATGTATCTTTTTAGACCTTTTTAAGATGATGTACAATTTTGGTCACCACACAAAAACATTGCCACTATGGAATCAATAAAAAAAACAGTGACCAGGTGCATTCTCAGGATTAAAGGAGTGTTGTACACCAAAACTCTAGAAGAACTTAATCACTTCCGTCTTGGAAGGACTACAAGGAGGTCTGATTGAAGTATTCAAAATCCTCAAAGGCACTGAGGAACTATACATACATAGACTTCTTCATAAATCAACAGTGAAACACGATCCTCTGAACACAAATGCAAAGAGGAAATGTATTTAAAACCGAGAACTAACTCAGTTTTCATAACTATACAGAGGTTTGAGGTAGTCTGGAATAAGTGACCAAGGATCACTGTCAAAGTCAACACCATTGCATCTTTCCTAAAACGATGCTGAAGTTTTGATGAGAATCTGGGTTCAGTTAACTACTAGCAATAGCAACCAAACAAACTATATGGTCCGAAAAGCCTCCTGACTCTGACACATCACACGTGCTCCTGAGGCTTAGCATTTCCACTGAACTGAATGATTAATGCTCCTCTGGTGAAAAGGTACTGAAATGCAAGGAAGTGTTTATGGGAAGAATGTCTGTGTGATGCAAGCCTGTGTGTCGAGACAAGATGCAGAGGCCAACTCATACCAATTACAAAACCTTTAGATTACAATCTAGTAATCAGTTTCTAGAAAAACCCTGACAAAAGCCTTTCCTGTTTGCCAGTCAAATCCACTATTCTGTGGTATAGTTTTACCAAGGAACGCTGCATCATGCCTCATGACTGGCAAAAGCTGCTGAATATGGTTTCGGAGCAATCAGATGAAGAGAGAAAGGAGGAATCACACCTGAATGTTAACCAACAAATCGGTGTATTGCACAATTCATCTGTAACACAGCCACCCTTACATCTAGTATTCCCAGGAAATGAATGAGCAATTTCTACTCAAGTGACAAATTGGTTAATTGATTTCAGTAATTTAAGGAAAGGTTTATCTCTTGGTATAACCCCTGCAGAGGAATTTTCCAGTTGAAAGAGACAAAAGAAAATTAGATTAGATTAGATGCATTTACTACAGGTGGTATAAATATTTTAAATGAGAAAACACCAAGTATAATGCTTTTCCTCCACTATTCTCAATGCTACACAGGGAAGCCCCTAACACCTTGAAAATTGCCAAGGAGCAATGCCATGGATGGATTAAAAAAAATCCTGAAGCAATCACAGTAAAAAAAACTGCTTTCAGGAAACTAGAGGAAAGGTCATTGCAATCCAATTGTTCTTAAGCACACCAGGAGCTGATCTGATTGGCTGCACACCAACAAAGGCTCAGACTGAGATCCTCCATCACAGTCACAAATGTCAAGCAAACAAAAACACTACCATTCAGTTCAAGGAGTTACATAATGAAATGGCACACTCTTGGAAATGTATGTTTTAAGCAAATTACTTATTTGAATGTTTCATGAAAAAGTGGCACAGAAACAAAACCATCTCCTTAAACATCACCAAAAATATAATAGTGCCAATCCATTTTAAACACTTACAAAACATATGGAAAGCATGCAACTTGATGGTGGTAATTTGCACAGACCCTTAGTATTGTTAAATGTATTCACATGCAAGCCAAAAAACCTTTTGGATTAATGCAGGATATAACATCATCATGCAGTGCATCATAAGGCAATGCAGACAGTGTACATTCATATAAAAAAAATGTAATATACTGTTCTGGCTAAAAGTATTAAAGTAGAGGTGCAGTCTCAATTTCTCAGACCAGTTATTATATCTCAGTAACAAAATACATTAATTGATGTTATCACAATTTCCCGAATTCCAAATTTAGCAAAAAGTCGTGAGCTTGTGAAAATGTACTGTTTCCATTGTGTCACAGACCCTTGGTCTCGCCATTGGCAAGAGTTTGTGCAAACTGCAACGTCAAGCAGCCCTTCTTGCTCACTGGACTCTGTAATTAATGAAATGCCTTTCACCACAGAAACATTCTTACTTGTTAACTGCGTTCTGATCACGTAAGTTGTATTTGTCGGCAAAACCGTCTCAAGATCGAGAGCAATATTTCTATTGGACTAAAAGAGATGTATTCATAAGCCCGCTTGTTTACAGTGTAATAGGGCCTTTTCACATCAGTGGATGTTTTGTTGCCTATTTCAGAATGGCAGAATATAGAGCTATGCATACCTGTAAATCTGGTCTATTTTGCGATGTATACAGTAATGTGCAAAACCTCCTATTCACATTTCACTTTTATTGTGGCTTGAAATGCACTCACTGACAATGCTTCCTAATGCCCCTTTAAAAGAAATCCCCTGGAAAATCTAAATGTCACCACACTGATAATCTACAGATATTTCAAATTTATCAGTGTATTCAGCAGGAGTACTCCTGCAGAAGGAGGTATTGTAACTGAACACTCTCCTTGATAACCCAGCAACATACCAAACACAGGCCCATACCTTGCTCAGACAGACATCAACCGCAGGTTCCTTCAGCCTTATCGTAGCCTTTCCGTCTTCAACGAATCGGGTGAAGAACTGCTCTATGTTCTCTTTTAACTGTGGGAAATAAATGGTTTTGTAAATAAGACATGAAAAGCAACACAATGGCACTGCATGTCAAATCAAGGGAACATGCTGTTTGTATTAGGATGAAGGTGCAGCTTAACTACTGGTTTCACAACAAAAAAAGGGGTATAGAACAACAATGGGGAGCTATTTACTATGAGTCATCAGAGAGCAGCACAATTCTGAAGACTAACAGACTAACTACATTATAGTTCAGGTGGGTAGCTGCGTCAGCATGCGTAGGCTGCAAAGGAACAAGTAATAGGTTTATTCCATGCTGAAAAAAGAAGAAGGCTCCACGGCCGAAACGTTGTGTTCTCTTTCTTCTTTTTTTCAGCATGGAATAAACCTATTACTTGTTCCTTTGCTAACTACATTATATATTTTTTTAAACCATGAAAGTTTGTTGATGTGCAAATTATAATTCCAATTGAAAAACAAATACACAATAAAATGTTCCACCATAACACAGGGTGAATTCTGTATTGGATGTATGCTGGTCAGATTCTAATCTCCTTTTTTTACTGGGAGACAAAGACTAACACAGTTGGACAGTGATCCATGCCTGGATCCTGATTCAGAAATCAGAAAACAAAATTAATTTAATAACTAGGTCAATACATCACCAACATACATATATGAATGAGCACTGCTTGTGTTGAGCTAGGATTCAAACCCGGCTTCTCAAGAATCTCCCAGCTCTGGCCCAAAGTGTCTTGAGGCCGCAGGGAACTCCCCTCTATCAGAAGGCAGGTGGTTCATCACAAACAAATGTATGTCTCTGTATTAAATTGCTTGTATTTGCAAGTGCCTTAATACTACATCTCAGTTTGCTCTCATACAAAAAACCTGGATTTCAAACTCACAGACTTTTCTATTGGAGCTTTAAATCCGTTTTCAGAAATATGTAGGACTAACAATACACCCTGCAAGAAAAAAACGATGCCTCAATTGCGATTTTAGAGCCTACACAACCTACGCCCAATGGGAGTAGCAGGAGTGAGTCGGTACACTCTCACAAAAAGGCATGTCTGAAAACTGCCCTGGTGATGTCTGTCACTTTGGCTGCATGCCTTATATAGCTGTTGTGAATCAGAAAATTATACAATGAACAATCATAGTGTGAACCAGCAAGGGAGGCTAATGCATGTTTTTAATTTCAATATTATAATTAGTGGAATCCATGCCATTTGTAAAGCACTTTATCCCCAAAAATCACTAAGTGCAAAGTGCAGGGGACCCACTTCATCTACCATTGAAGGTGCACCCACCTGGGTGACATGCAGCAGCTAATAGGCACCAGCAGCCCCACTATATAGTAGAATATGTAGCGAGAAATCACTTCAGTTTATTTCTAGGTTGGAGCCTGCAGGGAATTCCATGGATATCTTGCAAGTACAAAGTAGAATTTAGCCAACTCACCAAATTTAACATTCTAACTCTTACAAACAGTGCAACAGGAGCTTTAATAATCAATAATGACCAATTTATCCATAATCTCAATCATTCACATTTGGGAATACATGAGACCAGTCCCGATGACATTTCAATGAATACATCTTTGAAATAGTTACTTGGACCAGTGACCCCTAGAAGATCAATCTGTAAATATGACAATGAAACATAATTCTGAGCAGTACAACCAGCATTTTTCACAATCACATTAGCAGGTAAATAGCACAGCCAAACTGTTAGTCCAAAGTCAGCAACAGAAACAGTTACGTTAGGCTCATCAAGTACACTCAGCTAAATCAAAACATTAACCAGATTGCAAGATCTCACATAATTGTTTATTCTGACTAGCAAATAAAAACCAACATTTAATTTAATAAGGCTAATTTCTACTTTACTGTCAAATGACTTAGAGGAACTGAAATGACAACGCAGATTACAGCCTGTTCAGGCACTGAGCAATGTTATTGCAAAAGCAAGCCACAACAGACAATGCCACTTACAGTGCGGTTTAAAGATCATTAGACTTCACTAGACTTGTCTAGACACTATACTCCTTGCTAAGTTTCTTGCTTTTCTGAACACTACCATACCAGGTATGCTGAACAGTGCTGTCTTTTAGTAATCTGCAACCTGTCTTGTTAGTTTCACCTCACACTGGAGTGAGGCTCCTTATTGAATACAGAGCTGCTTACTCACTTATCAACACAGTTCAAGCAAACCTACCTGCATTATTTATGCTTTCCAAGTGGCTTGTCTTCAAAACCCCTCTGTCACATTGACAGGCACACAGAGAAAAACCAGCTGGGTAGGATTTTAAAAATGTAAAACTCGAATGAACTAAATCTAAACCCTTATTTCCATCACTCAGCAACAACAGATGCAACCCACTAACCCTAGCACGGTCTTAAGAATGGATTAGTTTCTGCAAGCTGCTAAGTTACTTTCCCAAACCTCATTAGTGGAGCATTTGCATTGGTCTTGAAGATCTAACAAATAGGGTCACTTAGCCTAATGCAAACGGGCAGAAAAAATTCCCAGTTATGCATTTTCCCTCCCCATTACATAATCTTCACTCGTTGAGGAACTCCAGGGTGAAGAGCAAGTTACACTTTCAAGAGCAGCAGCCAAGTCCAACACCCCAGAAACCGAAGGGAAAATGGCACACACGCCTCACAACTTTGAAGAACTAACCTTGTATTTGGAACCAGCCTTGTCCCTCAGCGTGCAGATCATCAGATAGACGTTGTTGATCGTGGTGGTTTTGTCCAGGTGTCTCCCAATCGACAGCACGGCTCTCGTCCCCTTTCCGCGGCTTCTCACCCCGTAGGTCGGCAGCATCCGATTGATCACTTCAGCCTCGCACTGCAGCTTCATCGTAAAGCGAGGACTGAGACCTGGGTTATTAAAATCCATGAGAAAAACAACATAGATCAACAATAAGGAGGCGTCACTAGACAGGCTGCCGAATAGCGGCTGCCTACGTCACCAGGGCCGCCATTCGAAGCCGGTTGGCTTTGAACTTGCTCATTGGCCACTGCGGAAAGGCACACACGCGCGCACAAAAAAAAAGCCAGCCGCGCTACGTCACTGCACTTCCCTCGTCACACCCCCCCACCCACCCCCAACCTCTCAACAAGCTGCACGGCTACGGCCGGCGACTTTTTTAAAAAACCCGCATCACAACTGCGGCTGTCGTAAATGCTTTTCTAATCGCGACAGCTATTCGGCGGTTCAAAGCGAGTCCCGCCTGCTCCTTTTAAGTGTTCGTGCAACTCCAAATCCAGCACTCACAGCCCCGGTTCTTCCAGGCCGCCACGACACCTGGACTGCTGCCAAGTGGGCCAGAGTTCAGGCATTTACTCGTCTCCTCGCTCGGGATGGGAGAATCGCTTCCACAGGCACCAGCAAGGCATTCCTAGTTTTGATCTTATGCTGGTCCGTTCTTATTCATGGGAGCGTGGGTGGTATTTTTGCTTTGACAGATTAAGGCGTGTGAAAAGTGTATATGTTTATGTTTAATTCTTAGTGAGCGATACAACGTTTGAAGTGCTGTATCCGTAACTTCTTTTAACTTCATCAAGCATCTCCTGCTGACCAACACCTTGCAGGTTTCTCACTAAACACAGGGAGCACTTCCAGCACGATCTGCTGTTAATTCACAGTGCAATCAGGTTTTTCGAATCACATGAAGGCAGAACGGAAATACTCAATTTTATTGCTTTTCTAGAAGGTTAGAGGTTCTAAAAAGTTAAAATGTGAAGCAGGGCGTTGCGAACTCACACAGAACAAGAATCATTCTTGATCACGTATGACTGGGCAACGGAGCAAAATACTTTAATTTTTTTTGCTCGGTTCTTAATAATGGGCAAAAACAAAGATAAAATAAAGACCATCTGACGCATCTGAATAGATTAGGTTAACTTTACAATTATTAAATCATAAGAACATATTTCCTTAACATAGACAAGAACTACTCATCTTTAAGCAAGTAATTACCAATGTAGTAGAACGTTGTGATGCGACTTGCGCTCAGATAAATATCGAAAATATTTTTTCGATTGACGTACATTAGTAAAAAAAACATTTAGGATTATAATCTTTCATTTACTCGTTTAAACAACTTGGTAATAGTAATATGCTTATTTTCTTGCATATGCACGATACATGTAAAATTTTGCTAATATTATCTGGCTTTGAGAAAACATGTAAATTATCATTATCAAATCACTGAGTCGATACAGACGTCTTTTAATGCGATTTAATGCCTTTCTCTTTGAACCCCGTGCTATAGTAAACCTTGTTGAGTCCGTCGCGAATTAATGAATATTTTATTTTAAAATAAGATCAATAGCGCGGAACAACCCACAGAGCAGACTTCACCGCTTGCTGTCTTTTCAAGGTAACTTACACAAAGTCACATTAAATAACAAAAAATACTTCACACTATACGTACCACACTAAAAGTAAATCCAACAAGACAAGAACATACTCCTGATGTGTAAAAACAAAAACTGACCAGGAAAAGGATTCAAAACAATCAAGCAAACCCGCGCCAAAGAACAGCTCCCTGGAAACAACGCCCTCGCTGATTGGGCGAGAAGGATAACCGTCGGCCGCCTTGTAAGACGCGAGCCGATTGGCTGAGAGTGCTAATTCCAGTTCACGCGTGTGTGTTATAAAAAATAACGACCTAAAGTATCACGAAAATGTCCTTAAATTTGATGTCAAAGGCTTAAAATATTTAAAAGCGAAAATAACATTATATTTAAAAAACAAGGCACGTGTTTTTTAATTGCAGTACTTCAACGCGATTTGACGGTGTTTTTCCGTTTTTTACATTAAACATACAAAGCACGATAGATCAATGCTCCCATCTACTGGTGGATTGTAAAAATGCACTCGATTAATGTGAACCTTTGATTTGGTTTTTTTAAGTAACTGCAGTTGACAGTGTAGTAGATAATGACTTAAATAAAAGAGCTTAAACTTATACTGAATCGACTTTCTCTCAATATCTGTTGTAAAGAATGGGCGAAAGTGTATGTGCTCATGTTGGGGGTATGCACATGTTATGTCTATTTAACAAACACGTTTACAGCTGATGGATTAGACGATGATACCTGATTTTTTAATTTGTATTGCGTTTTAATTCTTTTATTTAATATGAATCTGCACCCTGGCTCCTTCCCCGAGAGGTCCCAACAATATTAAACGTTTTTTTGGGGAAGATACCAGTGCATCACCAGTTTCTTTAACATGTTTGTGTACGTTCTCTCGCACTCCCTCAACCCTTCGTGTAAAAGTTTCCGACACACGTATCCATTTGTGTGCTCTGGTTGGTTCCGAAGAAGTCATTCCTAGATCTAGGGGAGTCCTCGGATATGTCATACATACTTCAATGAAACACCATGTCCTTAAAAACTACAAAACCAAGACCTTCGGGATATCTTGTGGCAGGAAGTGAGGCGGGGAGGAGGCTTGACCTGCACATGCGCCGGGTAGCCTCTTCCTTTTCGAGATCCGAGCGATTGAGACAAGATGGGCCACCAGCAGCTCTACTGGAGTCACCCACGAAAATTCGGCCAGGGATCACGATCCTGGTTAGTTATCCCCGTCATGTTTTACATCTGGAGCTTGTGTAACAGGCAGAGTCCGTCCCAGAGTAGAATCCTAAGCGAGAGTTGAGTTTTTATAAATCGACTCTTCAGCCACATGGAATGTGATCCGGTAATATGGCGTCTCTTTGCCGCTTAGAGGGCCGGGCTTTTAAAATGAGTATAATGATGTACCTTATCTTCAAATTAAATATCGTACATAAATGCAAAACAGGACGTTGACTTACAGTAGCTTGAAAGAAAACGGTACTTTTACAAGTATAATAATATCCCTTTTGGGGGACAGTCGGGCTGTAATGTACAATAATGGCGCGTAGGGGGTGATAAGGGCTTAAGATCCCGAGTAGTGAATTGTATTAATGCCTCCATTGTTGTGATATTAATCCCGGTAAACTCGATCTTCGTACTTTTCACAGCCGAGTATGCTCCAACAGACACGGTCTGATCCGCAAGTACGGTCTGAACATGTGCCGTCAGTGTTTCCGACAGTACGCGAAGGACATCGGCTTTGTCAAGGTAAGTCTAGTCGTCAGGTGTTAACTGGAAAATATTGATCATTTCTAGCACTGCTCGCAGGTATGCTTTATCAGTTTTTTTTAAAACGACTAGACACTAATATTACTTAACTCTGTCAAATGTGTTAGTTAGTAGTTAAGCTATTAATGTGTGATTTTAAATTAATTGGAAAGACATTGCAAGGGATTTTAAAAAAATAACCATTCTGATCGTAGTGTTCATTATTTTTTGCAGCTTGACTAATCATGCGGTGAAGTTCATTGGACTGAATTCATTGCTGCCCAGCGGTGCCGAGATGACAACATGGACTTTCATTTGGGCTACGTTGTAATATACAATAAAATGTTTGCTGTCCGCTATCCTGCCTCATGTGTTGATCTGGATTCAGGATGGCTTGGTTTTCCTTCGGGATAATTTGGGTTTATTTCAAGTTCGTCTAAGGCAGAGGAGTGTCTAGATCTGGTCCTGGAGAGACCAAGCCAGTTATTCACATGGGTTTAACCTGAGTGTCCTGTGTCATTTAAAGATGAGGAACACTTGTTTATTGAGCTCATCCATTGAGCTAGTAGTTTAAACGAAAGGAGGTCAGGTCCCTGTGTGCTGTATAATATCATGACTTCTGTTCCAAATGATGTCTTAAATTGGTTTTAGTAGAATACCACCTTCCAGGTTTATAGAAAGAAATGTAAAAGTTACCTGTAAAAGCTGGAGTACCATATTTGGGGCTTCTGCCCTAAAGATGCCTCTCCCTGATGTGATGTCTCCTTCCACAAGAGTGTTGTCTTCTGATTTCACTGCAAAAATAACATTTTAACAATAGTGGCAGCATGGTTTGGGATTTTTTTCAAGTCCAATTACGACTACAAATAGGATTTATTCTTCTCTCTCATTATTTTGGAAACACTAGCCTTGTTCTCACCTTTAAAATGTGGTCCCGTCTCCCTGCTGGACTGCAGAAATGTCTGAATGCTTCCCGGCTCTGGTCCAGTCTTTCCAGTCTGCTGGTTTAATTCACCAATTAGGTTTTTGATTTTCTGAGTTTTTTATCTGGAAAAAATCTTAATTCAGGATTTGAATTCCCTTCTGTTAGACAAAAAAGGTCTAATTAAGGTTCAGGCTTACCCTGTTATGAAATTAAAGCTTCATTCAACGAAGCAATTAGTACTACAGGCAGACAGTGAGGTCTCCAGAATGAGTATTGGCAAGCCCTGTGTACATGTGATGCTGTACCACAGGGGTAGTCGGTTCTAGCCCTGCTGGTCCAGAAGCAGCTAGTTTTTTCTGTTGAACAGTTGTGATTGTTAACCCACTTTACAAGGCTTGTGGTGATGGAGCATTGTGAGAGCTGCTGTGCAGCTATGCCCCACCTTATTGCAATCAGCTTGTGTAGTCTTATTTACATGATAGGACACCCTCAATCTTCTCTTTCTAAAAGGATATCATAAATAAGAACGTTTTAAACAAGGGACATCTGGTGCCTGAGGGGTACAGAGTGATTAAATGTGCTGTAAATTGGATGTCACAGATTCTGCATCCTTTACTCTTTTCTTGATTCTGCTGTCTTCTTGGTGCTTGCACCTTCTCTCAGTGGTCTTTTAGGTGTTTGCAAGGTGTTCCAAGCTCCTTATAACTAATGTAGAAATGCTACCTGGGTTAATTGGCATCTGTAATTGTTCCCAGAGCGTGTGTGTGTGCAGATTAGGGTGTAGTCCTACCTTCAACCCTGTCCTTCCAGCATGGGCTCCAGATGGCCTTGAGCTATGCCAGGAATAAGTGGTTTTCCATTAATTGGGAATCACCGACTACTACTAAGTAATGACATGATGGATCTGAAGAACTCTGTCATGGGAAGGTTGTGGCTGTAGCCCAAGAGTGCATTAAACCTCTTGGATCTGTGCTGTACACCTTCTATCAGAAACAGGCACTGACAGCTGTTTCCATTTCAAAGGCTGGGGTGTGTGCATGGGCCAGACCCCAGGGGAAGTGAAAGCTTTACCTGAGCTCCAAGCACAAAGAAAGTACGGTCCCTTCGACTGAAAGGCAGAAAACTGATCCCAGGAAATGCCTCGCAGTAAAGTTACTGCTGCAGACCTTAAATTTCAATAGCATAGCTTAAGATTCTCCATAACATGGCCAACTGGACTTTCCTTAACAGATTTATTAAAAAATATGGCCTAGTGTGAAATAACAGTACTGAAGTGACATATTAAAGGTCATTTTGGCATTCAGATGAGTTTTTGCTTGTCTGCAGTTGCCTGGTTTCATCCACATCTATATTTTAACCACTTAAAGAGATCCCAACCTTCATTAATACATTTAATTTCTATTACAATGAATGAGCCATTAGATTTAAAATGCCCAGTAAGTTCAGACCAATGCAGTATATTTATGATGGCGTTCATGAATGTTTTTAACTTTTAGATTGGGATACTTTCGTCCAGGGTTAATGACTCCTGTAGTCACCAATGACTCTCTGTATCCAAGATGATGTATCGGATAGCCTTAAAGGCTGCATTTGGTAACTAATGATCTGTCTAATCCAAATCCCCATCACTGTCGATGAGGAAGAATGATCTGAAGAAAGAAGAGTATTGGAGTTTCAAACTGACCTCCGATTTAGATCTGAACTGTTGGAGCGAAGGAAAAAATAACCTGTGAAGCAATTTGTGCGTACAGTGTGCAGAATCATTCACTGCATCGGCTAATGAGCAACTCTAAAGGGTGACAAAGTAAACAGATCGTTAACTCGCAGTAACTGTGGAAATGTTGTCCTTAGCTGTTCTGAATAAGATGTGAAATAACACTAGATGGCACAGGAGCTCCACTGTACATGTACAGGGAACGTGAGATCATTGCATTGTAATGACTGGAAAAAATGCTGAAAGGATTGAATGAAGATGCAATTTGCTAGGATTCTTTTATGTTTAAAAGGCTGTTAAACCATTTTACTCCTGGTAACTTAATCATTTTTATTAATTCTATTTTTAAGCTCGTTTAAAGAAATATTGAATTATGACTACTTGTACAAAACGTTTTTAACAGAATGCTCGGAAAGGTCTTGAGATTTAAATTTAAAGAAAGAATGTGACAATCTTTTAAAATCTAAAATCTAAATCTAAATACAGACATGTACAGCGATCATAATGCTAACCATCATAAGTTGCATAATAATAGCACAGTGTTTACAGACATATTGCAAACTTTGCTGTTTAAATCAGATTAAACAAAATACCATCTACCTTGCTGTCCAGTTTACATTGGTGTTTAATTTCCAGTCTCATTGTCTTTGTTTACTCATTAATCCGGAGATTTACTGCATTCTCGTTTATCTTCTGCAGTGCATCAGTCACATCTGCCATCATGATAATGAATCTTTATCATGGAGGAAAAATGACATGCTTGTGAACATATACATTACGTTTTTATCGTCGTGATTTTTTGACAGCCAAACATTCCTGCAAACAGATTTCCGTATGATGTATACAGAACAAAATCTTACGTTGCAAAGTGAGAAAACAAGTATTCATAATCCCCGAAGGCATTGACAAAGACAACCCAGCGGGCTTCTGAATCGACAGAGAGACACCAGCCAGGGGCCACAAAAGGAAACTACAGGGACGTGCTTCTGAAGTTGAGAATAGGGGGCTCCTGTTTACACAGAGGGTTTTGGGAGTGTGGCACCAAGCTATCCGGCCACATTGTCAAAGCCAAAACCCTCGTTTCTTTCGAGGAAGTTGGATGAGATCCTTGCCTTCGTTAGTTCCTAGCAACCACATGGACTTGAAGGGTCAGAAGGCCTCTTCTTACTTGCGAGCTGTATGTTATATATGTTCTCAGAATTTCAAGCACGCCTCAGCCAGCCTATAGACATTTTGTTCTGCCTTGAAATAGTATCTGAGGTTTATACCACAAAGTGGCTGAGGAGGGATTTTTTTCACCATCAAGATCAAACTAAAATAAAGGGGCAAAACTTTAAACTGTGTGTGTAAATTGAAACGTACTTCTGCCACTGCCCAATACAATGATGTATTGATAGTTTTCGCTGTAGGCACAACATCCAAACAAATGTGATCATCAGCCCTCTAGGCAGGCAGAAAATGTCTGTCTCTCCTCAGGGATGCTTAGGGCTGATTTATCATGTGGGGACTAGAGACCGCATAGGTGTCCTTGCGCCTTCCGAGACCGGGACATGCTCAGTCCTCATTCTTCTCCAACGGCCGCTGACGCTCTCCATCATTTTGAAAGCAGGAGTGAGGCTAAATGTAAACGTACTGGCGAATGGCTGCTAAGAGATCACCTGGAGCTCTGAAGCCCCGGAATGAAGTGGAATGAACTGGATTGCGCTGATGCATAAAAGTGTTCCCAGCTGGGGTTGTAATGGGGTGCTTCAGAGAAAAGCAGCAGAGCTTCCCGATGATTTCAGCGGGCCTGTTAGACCTGGGGTTGAGCTTGGGCCGCCTTCCTTTTGTCATCCATTAAACTGACATGTCTTACGAAACACTTCTCCATCATTGGAGGCTATCTGAGCGATTCATGTGAAGCAGATGAATCGAAAATATTTTCTTTGCTGTTGGCATGGCAACATAGCACCAGTCTACCTGCTGTTTCTGTTCCTTGCCTGTAACGAAGCTTCTGTGGAGTTCTCAGAATGAAAGGACGTCCTTTCTTATGCAACTGTACTTTCACTCAGTGTTCAATGTCATTCATTAATTCTTTTTAGCGTAGCTGTTACATGTCCACAGCCTTGTGCTAAACCGGCACACTTTGTATAGGGGCTTTGTTATACTGTTTCCATAACCTCAACACTTTCTTCTTTACCTAGAGAACTGAGCTATTTTTATTTTTTCACACTTTCATTTTTAATTTATGCAGCCTGCCCTATAATTGATTTGAACCGATTACTTATTTACAAGCTTACTTATAATTTCTTAGAGTACATCAGCCTTTTCCGCATTGGCCATAAAAGCTTTGGTGCTAGAACAATATGGTTGTATGAAACCTCTTTTCCCCTTTTTCTGCTTTTATATCCTGCTTCCTCATAATGCAGAAATTGTAATTATGATGAGAAAAAAAAATCAGATCCCCCATCAAAGATAGCCGACAAAAGAGCTGATCTCTAACACCTTTGTATGCTGTTTCTTGTGGCTTTCTTTAAGACACTTGCACTTTGGCGTTGTTGTGTTCTCCTGTGTAGGTCCGAATGAACAGCACGGACACCAAGATGCTATCACAGGGGTTTTCAAGGAGTTAGAAGGCAAGGCCTTGAAATTCAGCGCACAGCAGAAGGTCAATGTAATGACTGGGCTAGAGTATGAGAACTCAACAACGCAAGAAAGAGGGGAAAACATCAGATAAGTAAGAGGAAACAGGGAATAAAGGAAATGCTAAGCAGACGGGACTGTGAGCAGGGACAAGAATGCGGCATGTTGACAAATGTCAGATGAAACAAGCAGATTAGAATGACGACAGCGTTGGTCCGTCGGCGGGTTCTGCCAGATGAACTGCTCAGAGTGAAGGGAGCGCCGGGCCCCAGCGGGGGGAATTCACAGCTCAGCGCACCATCTTCTGCCTTCAGTTCTTCAAAAACACAGCCGGCTGAAACATTTCGTTTTGATGTTGGGAATTCAGAGATCTAAGGAGCCTAGCGAGAGAGAGAGAAAACCCCACAGAGAGACATACAAGGGAGGAATGAGTGTCGGGGTGAGAACAGAAAGGACTGAATGTTACGGAGGCTTGTTCTTGACCAGTGTAAGAGCACCAACCTCATTTCTTTCACATCTGTCGAGAACTTCCAGAGTGCTGGAGCACGAAATGGCATTTAATAGCACACAACATCACACAAACCAAAGGTCACATTCAGTAATTATGTACAGCAAACTGTCAATTAGTAGCTTCCCCCTCATAATTTACCTTTGAAGACAATTACTGTATTTCACTATATACAGACAGCACAGACTGAGAGAGACCGACACAGACTGTGCTCGTAAGGCAAATGCAATGATAACACACTTTGTTGACAGACAGGGCTTGAGGTACAAAATAAAATCAGAAGAATTAGTGATCCATAAGTCATGTCATGTCATTTGCCAAACCACTTTATACCCTACGGTGTCGCGGGAAATCGGAGCCTACCTGGCAAGCAACAAGCACAAGGCAGGGTACACCCTGGATGGGGAGCCAGTCCATCACAAGGCATGTGCATGCTGATCGTACATGGGGACACCTTGGAGGCCACGGGAAGGGCTGAGGGGAAATTTGGCCTGGACACCGGGATTCTTATCGAGAAATGCTCGAAGACCTTTAATGAACACAGAGAGTGAGGACCCTGGTTGAGAGCTGCAGGGTGATATGGCTGCTGGCTATTCTATAAGTAATTCAATAAAAATAAAACAATTACTTCCAGATTTTTTGTAAGTCTATTTTGACACACGTATATGGTATATATTTCTAAAAACAATCACAAAAATCTCCATATGGAAGTTATAAACTGAATTTCGGGAGGGATAACAATGAACAAGTTATCTCACACCATTGTACCTGATCACCATCATTACGAACATAACTACATTACTGTACATACTGTGTACTGACCTCACACACCCCCCTTCACATTGGTTCAATCCTCTCGGAATGGGGTTTGAGCCCACTCATCCGGTGCTCAGGAGGTTTTCCATGAGCCCAGAGGACTAAACCAAACCTACCTTGCCCAATATTCCAAACATTCACAAAGCATTAAATTCTTGGAATTTGCTGTTCTCTGTGAAATTTGAATATTGAACATAATGTATATATATGATCATAATACATTGACCTTAAATGCCCACTTTCCTACTTGGCCAAATTCTTATTTACAGAATAAACGTATGAAAGAATCTGTTGTACAGTAGGCTAGTTTAGTTTCAACGAAGTGCCAAATAACAGTCTACTTTTAAACAAATCACGTTTACATGGTTCTGTTCAGGTCGTGGAGTATTTTTTAGAGAATGTGTAAGAAAGCTCATCTGCCTTTTCTGAAATAATTTCCTGTTGCCAGATGTTGCCATAATAAGCTGATTGACTGGACAATCATCGCTATCAGGAAAAGTATAAAATACCTGTCTTATCAGATAACATATCTATTACAAAATGCCAATACTAAAATCTTTTAATAGTTTTTTCCAAATATTCTCTTTTATAGTCTCATTATAGGATTGTCACAACTAAAAATAGGAGATCGTATAAAAATATTGCTGCACACACGCTAAATTTCACTATTTGACCCAAACCCTGTCAGTTATTTTAAACAAGTATTTAAAATATGTGAGCTTCCAAAAGGTCTATTTGGCTGTCTAAGTGAGCACCAATTTGCTGAAGTATCAGTTTTGAAACCAGTTGTAGGGAATGTGTAGGCTTTGTTAACATTGTCAGTATAAGGGTTGCATTTTAAAGCCCAGCTTGCTTCATTTGCTTAAAGACTTTCCCTTTCTCCCTCGCAGAACCTCACGATCTTTTACTTTGTGTGCTGGTAATTACCCAAATTGTATGTTTTGCTTACTGAAGATGCAAATATGTAGTCACCTCGAGAATAGCTGCAGCTTTGTTTCATACAGATATGGTATAAGAGCTGAACCCCAAATCCCTTATGTGAAAATACTCTTATATTAAAATGTAATGTTTTATGCTTTTGTGCAGGTATAATGTGTTTCCTTCCTGGGGAATAAGTCATTTTAACATCTTTAAAATATGCCCAGCCAACTCCAGTTTCGGTTTTCAAACTGAGCTCTTGGATGACTTACTTACATGGCCCGGACAAATGTCAAAGTAAGATAATTAACAGGTTCTCATGGAGTCACAGCTGAAGAACTCATCAAAGTGTAGTGCTGACAAGGAACACACCGGCATAATTTCTTCTGGTGGGAAATAAGTTGGGTATTAATAGTATTTTAAACCACGCAGAGGTCAACAATTTCCCACAATTGTGTTCTGCTAATACCATGAAGTGATTTGTATGCTGAAGTCTATGTCTGAACATATCAGGTCTTCATTTGACTTGTGCTTAATATCTCCCTTCTGCAGGTGGTCCCTACAGGGTTTTTCAGGAAATGTTTCTCCACTTGGATGTAATTCTGATAGTAAACTATAGTGGTTTTGAGGTTTTGACAGTAGGTGACAGTGCTGCTGGGATGTGAACATTAAATGGAGACTTTGCTAGGGCCACTAGAAATGCCACGAACATACTTTGCTTTCCACATCTCATATAATCTCAGTACTTTTTTGTACACTTTAATTCTGCTTTGTGCTATTCTGTTATGTTTTACATAATATTGATGCTGTATTTGATTGTTTACTTTTTTATCCATTTATTTGACTGTCAGGAGTTCTAGGATTTTATTTCTTACATTAAAAAAGCAATCGAAAATGAAGTTGTTCATGATCTTTAGTAGTATTGGTCTTGTTTAGGCAAGCCATCATAGAGAATTGAGATTACCAGCTCTGAGGTGATAACATCCTCTGCTCTTTATCAGCATGGCTTTAAAACAAAAAGAACAATCTCAGTCCCAACACATTACATTTGTGCTTTAATACTCCAAATACACCAGGGACTCCAAAGTATTTTTATGCAGATGCAGCTAGAAGTAATGCAGTTTTGAAGGCTCCTATTGTCACTTTTCACCTGATCTGTCCTCATGTCAATGAAATGGGTGCTCAGGGGGTCTAATTTGGAGAGAAATGAAGTGTCAGACATATTGACATACAGTATCACTGGCGTAAGTGGATGTTTTCAGCCTCTGCTGCCTGCAATTTTTGGTGTTGTTAATTAAGCTTTTGAAACAGTACTTCTGCAAATGGTTTGAATTTTCATATACTGACGACCAGATCCATACTTCACCTTTTGACTTTTGAAGAGCACGAACAAAAACTAGGAATGTTTGAAAAGCACAGGGAAGGGTAATAATGTTTAGTGAGAGGCAGTTCACAGCCATGGGGCTTTTGGCAAAGATGTAGGTCTGGAGCAGCTGTCTTCCGCTTCTTTGAATTTTTACAACACGCACTATACAGAGGGAAGGGAAACATAAAAGTCTAATGACCACTGAAAGGTATAGAGTGACTTACATTCTGTTGGTGTCTCTTGCCTGAGCTTTCCTTATTAGAAAAGAAACAAACAGGTCTGATTTCAGTTGTGCTTTTGATACATCATTGTGTTTGAAAGAATAACCTCCAAATGTAACCAAGCTCTATATCAAGGGTTTATTTTCCTTTTACATGTCCTGCAACATTCAGACATCAACACAAAAGAGTGAATTAAAGCTTAAGGAAAATACTTCCTTTTCAGTTGCATGATGTAGGAGGAAGACGGAAGAAAAAGCCTGTTTTGTTTTGAGAGAAAGGCTTGGAAATGTCACATTCTGCAGTCCAGAATCTGCTGGTGAGGAATATGTTTACAGAACTGCAGGGTTGCAGTATCGCTCTAAGTTACAGATGTTTCAATGTTGTTCCTGTAATCAGACCTTTCTACTGAAAGGCTGACAGTATGCCCAACAAGACATACTGTACTGCAGTAAAGAAGAGAGGGCAAAAATGAAAGCAGTGCAGACATGGATGCTCTTGGTTGTGCTTTTCCCATTTAAACGCACAAAGGGGAAGAAATGATTTTGTTTGCAGCCGCTTCATCTCCTCACTGTAGTGGGACACTTGTTCATCCTCTCCGCTGGGCGGGTGAGGGCATCCTGCTGGAACCCTGCCAAGTGCTCTTGCTGTCTGTACTGGCTGTGGACATGTCAGAAATGTGCTGCAGTCTCATTTTGCCTCAGAAACAGGGTCAGAAATCTCTGTTCTGCCCCGGAGCCAGTTTCTAATGAGAGCTGCAGTAGCTGTATCGTGCTGGTCTGTGGCAGGAAGTGTGTGTGTCTGTGTGAGGGGGGTGCGCAGGACCCCTTTTGGGGTTGTGGCCAAAAGGGTTCTCTGCCATGGCCACGTCCCCCTCTTCTCTGCTTTGAAGTCTAATATACAGTCAGCCAATCAGCCGCCTCAGAAAAGGTGTCCCAACCACATGTGCCTTCCTTTTTCTTCAACTAATCAGTGTGATTAAATAAAAAAAACCCTCCAATGAGGCTCTCCAATATGCCATGTATCTCTGATGCCCTGTGGACTGCTAGTGTGGGCATTTGAGTGGGTGGTAAGAGGAAGGCTAACTAAGAAAGTACAGAGAGCCTCCTGATTTGTTGTGAATGGTGAAGTTAATCTTTCAAGGCTGAAAGGAATAAAACAGTTGTGTTCCATCCCAGTTCTAGAGAGATCAGTATGCAGGTTTTGTGAGATAAGAAAGCAAAGTATAATGAAAAAAAGAGTAGAACACAGTAAAAGCATCAACTGGGAAATGGACATACTGTTCCACCTACAGTAGCTCATCTTAACTGCAAACCAGAACCTACCACTTCTGTCACTTTAATTGTGCTACAATGTGAACAGGAATAGAGGCAGGCCAGGACAACTGGAATGAAGGGTGCTGTAGGTTTGCAGCTATGTAGAATGCATCTACAATAATTACTGAATGATTATTCTTGACAGCGGGATCTAAATGATAAAAGGCTGTGGTGAATTAAGAGTGAAATAACCAAATCGCTCTCATCAGCACCATCACGTTGAAAACCACATGGGAAAAGTATCACTGTCTTTCACATAGCCCTTCAGATGGAAAGGTGTGTTATGGCTTTAATTAGGGGTGAACCAGTCCCAGACATCTGAGAGAATGTTTAAAAAATTTTTTTTTAACATTTGCTGTTTTTTTTAAAGTGTATGGCAGCATAATTGGCATTCTATTTGTTTTGCTAAAAAGGTTGAGGCAGTATAGAATGACTTACAATTCACATAATCTAAAGTGAACTCAACAACTGTATACATATTGTGGTGAAATACCAGTATTTCACTTTTATTATTTAGTTATTTGGAAATAGATGTGCAAGGGATGTGGCATATTCAAAGTGAAGAAATGTATCTAACATCACCCGTGTTTAACAAACTTACACAAAACAAAAAGCGCGTCTCTGGCTTTAAATTAATTTACTTCGTTATTCTGTTCTTCTCGCCACTGATAGCTGGTAAATGTTGAACATACTGTGCACACTTCGGCTGCTGTTACCTCATCCAGGTGGGTGCTACACACTGGCGGTGGTGGAAGGGAGTCCCCGTTACCTGTAAAGCACTTTGAGTGGAGTGTCCAAAAAAGCTGTGTATACGTGTAAGGAATTATTATTATTAACTCTATCTTATTGGTTATTGAATGAAACACAAAGTTGAATCAGGTGAAGGATCCTGACCTCTGGCCTCTGCTCACCAGATGTAGATTCCTACTGCTTCTGGAATTCTCTCTTCAGTTTTAAGGTTCTTACAAAACAATTGCATCAGGCCAGCCGGAATCATGCAAGGAAACAGCATTAGTGACTGTTAATATTTAAGGGCTCTTGTCACAGTTGCTATTTTTATACCAGCTCTTGTGCAGACGTTTTGCAGCCTGCACACTAACTCAGAGCTCCACAGAGAAAAATGTGACATTTTACCCAACATTTTTGTTTTCAGCTCAAAAGAATTCATTCTTAAAACCGGTAGTAGTTTTTCATCTATCCTACCAACTGTAGGGAACCAAGTCGCACATTTAATAAAAACCCATTCACCTGAATGTCAGATAAGTGTTAAATTAGTTCATTGATTGCGGTAACACATTCAGGTTGTAACCCATGTACAACTGATATTGTATGATTACTGAGTTACCATAATACCCAGTTATTCTATCAGCTGATGGTTTTCATATCTGGCTATTTTGCAAACAACCCTGGATTAAATTATAATTGCAAAGGAATGATCTGAAACCAGAGTCGATCGTGCATTACAAATTACAGCATTAAATCTGAATACTTAAAAACCACTGGCTGATCTCCGTGTTTGAATTTTGTTTGCTGTTTACAATATCAAGTCTGCTCTCAATGTTTCATGCAACATAGGCAAAGTCTTGTACATCTTATCTGATATCCGGTTGGAGGTACAGTATCAATGTCTTTTTTGCGTGTTGTCCAAAAACATTTACATGATGGATAAACTACACAAACTGAAAAATACCACATATCTGTTGTTTTACTTAATTAAAAAGTAAGATGAATGCAATAGTTTTGTTTTTCATTGTCTAGATTGAATAAAGAGTATGGTCATGCAATCTTTGATGGGACTTACAATGAATGAAGGAGGGCCATTCTTCACTAATGAACTGGAAAATCATTTGATTGTAAATACGCAATGTTTAAGGGAGTTTTGGACTGGAGGAGCAGGCTCATGAGGCCACAAAGTCATGGAAAGATATTCATCTTAATAAAAGTGCTTCTGAGCAAGGCATTTAAACCAGTGGTCTGTTTCTTATTTAATTGGTTACAGAATTAAAGGATACTCGTCCCACCAGAGAATCAAAGGACAGTTTAAACGTGGTGTCTAAATATTTAATACCAGATGGGAAGCAGGGACTTGGAACGATGAGCATAATGAGGAATAATAGAAATCAGTTAGGAGGACTATGGACTTGTCCCCATTGATTTTCCAGAGTGTAAAGAAGGAGCTGTGATTAATAGATGTAAGTAAATGAGAAACAGTAATGGCATTTTGGAGATACATGGCAGAGCCACGCAAGCAGAAAGGTCAAATCAGTTCATTGCTTTGCTTGGGCTGTGCGTGCTTAAGGAGGTTTGTTGATTGAAACCTAAACAGTGGCTTTATGAAAATTGATTCATCGCTTGAAAGTTTCTTTTTAAACTCTCTCTCCGGTGCTTGTTGGCTCCTATGCTCTTCTTTCGTCCAGACTGTCACTTTGATACCCGAGAGAGTCAGAGGCACCACTGTCAGATTTGCTCCGGGGCTTAGCAACAGTAGAGCTAGAAATGCGGCGCTCTAGAATCGCTGCTTTGTACTAAACTTTTCTTTCCAGGCCAGGTTTAGATTCAATACTTCAATACTCCTCAGCCTCAGCTTTTTCTGTAGAGCTGTTTGGCAGGAACACGACACTGGAAAAATTGCTGTCCCTGGCAGGAAAACATTTGTATTAATCCGTATCAGTAAAATATCCATTCAATGAATTGAAGACATTTTTTTGACACGTTACTATGTGCAGTCACACAATGAAATCATGGGACAAGTGTTTGCGATAAAAAACCCTTCACATCACAGACAATGACGTTGTGGTACAAGCAAGCCTCTTATCAGTTGCTGCTTATGCTTATGCGTGTTTGTGCGTCTGTATTGCTGTACCTATTTGCATGCCATTCCATGTCACTTAATCAAGAGCCAGAGAAGGCAAACAAAACACTACTAAAATTCTGTTTTTCAAGGGAGTGAATATGCAATTATTTCACCATTTCAGGCTGTTAGTGAATCTAATGATCAAGGGGAAAAAAAAATGTATAGTGGTGAACTTGACTATTGTACTCTGGCTCTCATTCCACAGCAGTATAGATTCATTACAAGTCACATGATTAGCAGACACCTAAATACTGTATGTACCGTGGTAATAAGAATAGGTTTTCAATATTTAGGGTTTATTACCTTGCTGTATGTATTTACTCACAGGAGGCGCTGATACAGTACTGTACATATACTGGTTTCTTTCTTAACTGGGGGTCCCATCACTGGTTTTGGGCTCTAAATCACTATCATTCTTATGGATAATTGATTGTTTTGTGTTAGTTGATGTCTTTAACTGATCATCATGTTTGTTTTGACTTTTGGTTTACTTGTTTTTTTTACTCAGTCCCATGTTTCATAAATTGCCTATGCCAGTTTGTATTACTGCTTACAACATCAGCATGCAGGACCTTAAGAAGCCCAACTGTCACAACAGCTTATAGTTTGCAAAACAGAAAAGGGATCGCATTTCTTTGTAATGGGAATTTTGTTAGCTTTCCTGCTTTTGTAAAAAAGTTTAATCTGTTGCTCATTCTTTAATAGTTTAAAAATAGGAACTCAAAATGGATTTGTGGCTTTGGTCATAAATAAAAGAACTATTTGGCTGAAACATTCCTACAACGGGGGAGTAGAAATCCCAGATTGAGGTTTTCTCGGAGTTTACTGCTGTAATGGAAGAGCTGTGTATCAGAGGGAGGAAATTCCAAGAAGAAGCTAAACGGAAAGAATAGTATTTTTCTGATGGCAAAAAAACATTTCCTGGCTGCCATCTTGACTGCTGAGCCTACATGCTGGCTAAGATGAAAGGTAAACTGGTCCATTTCCCACCATACACATGTCAGGCCCTTTGTGGCTAATAATAGTCAATGGCTCAATGAGAACAGTAATTTGAAATAAACACCTGCAGGACATAATTGTGTAATTTGCCGTGGAAAACATCTAAGGTTTTAATATCATTTGCATGCCTTACTCTAGGATGATATTTGCGAAATAGTTTCCATGTTAGTATCATTGTGGTGAATTAAAGCAACAGTGTGGTTTTCAAGCTATACTGTTGCTCAAATTATTTTGGATTAACATTTCATTCTGTAATAAAAGAAGGCGCAACTGAAACTTTACTGTGCAATATTGACCACATTGCATTAATGATGTGTGATCAAATAGGGGTTTATTTTCAAGCTTTTTGATGAATCTTTAATTTGATATTTATTGGCTTCTGATAAATATGAAGTTTCCCATCTCAGGAGCAACTGGTGTATAATTGCCTAGGATACCAAAACCCATTTGTTACAGGTGTAATAGCAGTGTATCTGAACTACACACCCTATTAACACTTCAATTCTGATTGTCACTCAAACTCACTAGGTTGTGGAAGGGCTGTGAACCCCTTCTCTACGGTTCTGCAGCACTATGCAAAGAAATATTACAACAAAACTATACACTTTCCAGTCTTATTTACACTGTTAATTGATAGCTTCTCACTGATTAAAAAAATAAATAAAAAATGCACATCTGGCATATCTAAAAGTGGTACAGTGCTACACTGATCCTAAATTGGTTTATTAATTTATAAATGTCAGTGATGATCATGGTGTTTATGATTGGTTGGCTATGCAAGGAAGAAGTCTAAATGGCATTTGCTGTCACAGTCCTTTTATGATTCTTTTCATGTGTGCAATTCATGCATTTTTTATAATACACAGCTCACAAGATGCTTGTTAAAAATGGTGTAGCACCAAGGTTAAAGGTCGAAGGTCAAAACGTTTACATCCCATGCCAAGGGACTGGCTATTCATTGATGTAGAGGCCCACAGATGTGCAGATATGCACAGATACAGTAAGTGCAAATAATCTAAAGCAATGATCTACATCTAAACCAGTAATAATATAGTGGTATATATTTAAATACCAGTAATTTATGATTTAAAATATTTAAAAAATGCACATCTGGTGTATCTAAAAGTGGTACAGTGCTACATTGGTCCTTTATTGGTTTATTAATTTATAAATGTCAGTGATGATCACGGTGTTTATGACTGGTTGGATATGCAAGGAAGAATATATATTACCAGTATACCAGTAAATACCAGTAAATTAAATACCTGGTATTTAAATATATAATATTTTATAGGAATTTATTTTAATTAGATGAATTCGGATACAATGAATTTGAGGCAAAATGATACTGTGGAAGAACTATCATACAAAGTTCAATTAAAGAATAATGTATGAACAATCACATTTTTTCATGTCTCAATAGGGTGTTGTTTATATTATTAAAGGAACATTAATTTCCTTCTAGAAAAGCAAACAAACATGAATGAATGAAGAAGCTCACTATTATGTGTTCACTACCCTCTTGATGTCTGATGTCACAGCACCTTTCCATTACTAATGTGAAGGAAGTGTTGATGCTGTGAGCAATGACACATCTCAATGGTTTTCTGCCTATCAAGAAGATGATGGAGAGCACTTTATCAGAAATTATCAACAGCTTTATTTTCTCTAAATATTACAAATGACTCTGAAACAGAAACCAAGTTAGTAATTCCACACTGACCTCCACTGCAGTATTTACAGAACACAGTCAGTAGCCCAGTGAGCTGCATAAACAACCATTTTTGCTGCTAAAAGTGATTTCCAAATAGTTATAATAAACTGCATTCATCTTTGTTGCCAACTTTGCCACTGATGATCAGTTGTGATTTGTTAATGTTAATTAAATCAATAACTTGCATTAAAAATAAACAGCATTAGTGTTTTAAAGATGTCTGGGATTTTTAAGGGAGTGGTTACAATTAAAAAAAAGAGATGGTAAAAACATAATGCAAGGAGCAACTTAGTTCTCTGTCTATGATCTCTGATCTTTGATTCAGGACAAATGTTACTTTGGTTTTAAAAATCTCAAAACTAACCACTGTGCCACAACAACAGTGTACCAGAAATGGAGGTTCCTCCCATGTAAATTGAATGACCTCTGAAAGCAATATTAAATCTCATGTGTGAATGCCTAACACTACTTTTATAGGCTTTTGCAGACAAACTAGCTAAAAACAGGCTGGCACAGGGTATTCCTACTACTAACAGGGATTTATTTCCATAGGCTTGGTACAAAAAAGCAAAAAGAATGAGTTAGAAACTGTGACAGAGTCAGAAAACAATGGCTCACCGCTTTTGCTCTGAGCTACAGGGGCTGATCACCAATTAGGATGGATCTACAAGCTAATGTTTTGGCTTCAGGGTCTCCACCTGATCAAAAACACTTGACACTGAAGAGCAGTTTCTACACTGTGTTGTGTTAAAGAGATGCATTGATTGTGGGATCAATATATCTATCTTTCTGTGCAGCAAACATTAACTTGGCCGAAACAAGGCATCCACATGATCGTTAAACACCTTGAGACAGTCTTACCTCTTTGGCACAGCAGAGACGTGGGCTTCTGTGTCAGGTTTCTACAACATAGAAGCCTTGTGTCATTCACATGTCTAACACTTGAAGATGTTTCATGTAGGATCAGGGCCACTAGGTCTCCTATAGATAAAGCCTTAGAACTGAGGTTTTATGTACTGTATGTTCTAACAAGCTTTCATTGGAAATAAATCCACTGTATTTAAACAATTCACTGCTAGAGAACTGATAAAAGTAATAAGATAAGGAGGTGCTGTCTGACATTAGACATCAAGTTTCCAGTAAAGTAGGAGCTTGTTGCCATGGTTTCCTTTTCTGGAATTGGGAGCTCCCTTCAGTCTTCAACAAAACTTTGAAATTGTGTTTGATGTTTTGTGCAAACTAATACAGCAATTGTTGTGGGCTACAAAGCAGTGTTTATATTTCCTCTTCAGATAGATTTTAAGTAGAAAATCTAAAAAGAAAACAAGTGAATTACATTTCTGTACCATTTATCCGAGATTAAATAGGAAATGACATCTGTAGGCAACTAAAATGATGAAGTAGATGAAATTTTACATGGTAACGCTTGGTGAGCAAACCGGACAGTGTACAAAATGGCTTTTTCCTGTTTTAGTCCCTCTTGTTCATGTGGTCAACCATATTCATAGAGTGTCACAGTACTGCAAGAATAGCAGAATATGAACAATAATACTCAATAAATAAATCAAAAACTTCTAATAAAGAGTTTGGGTTGAACACAAACCAGAAAACAATATAGGCTTGCCACCTAGTAGTGTGTAGTAGTAGGGTGACAACCGGCGAAGACTCCACAGCTGAAACGTTTAAATTGTTCATCTGTGGAATTTGCTTGTCTTGCAATTTGCCCTGCACTGGGTCAGGGCTACTAAATTATTTTTGCTCACATTTTAATTCTTAAAAAAAGTAATAGAAAATTTCATTTCCGCCAACTCCTGAATCTTTCTGATGGGACAGCTAGCAGTTGGCAGTGTTACATTAAAGGCTCTGAGGTTTAATACAAATCTTGTTTTGCACCAGTTGAAACAGGGAGGTCATTCCAAAGACATTAGCATTACTATGCCATTAAATTTAATTCTTTGTTCCAGTTATATAACAAAATGAAATGCTTGTGTATCATGTCGAATAAGGCAGGGAGCCAAATTCCTAGTTTGCATGGTAGCCGTGCCAAAGCAAATCACTAGCCTCAGAAGGCAGATAAAAATGGCATTTGTTCACCTGGCTCACTAAACTGAATCTGTATCTGTACAAGGTACTGGGCAGCTTCCGCTCTTCCAAGACATTTCTTTTACTAGACAAACAAACACCAGCAGGAGGAACAATTTCAAATTCATTGTTTGAAAATCAAATTTATTGTCACATGTTGACTATAATAAATAGAATAATGGTAAATTATGCATAAAATGGGACAGCTGATTTTTTTTTAATACCACT
This sequence comes from Lepisosteus oculatus, assembly GCF_040954835.1. NCBI lineage: Eukaryota > Metazoa > Chordata > Actinopteri > Semionotiformes > Lepisosteidae > Lepisosteus > Lepisosteus oculatus. Next base: position 11,144,958 of record NC_090703.1, on the reverse strand, counting down.
TTTCATTAACCTTGTCTGATCCACTATGACAAAATGTCAGTTACGTTAAAACCAAAAATGGAACATGTATTAGAACATAAATAAGACAATTAAGGGGACAATCCAACCTGACAGGTGACAGATTGGCCAAGTTCTGATGTGACTTTTTAAAGTAGGGGGTATCATTACTGGTTTTGGGTTCTAACTCACCATCATTCTTACTGATAATGGATTGGCTTGTGTTCGTTGATGTCTTTAATTGATCACCACTTGTTTATTGAATCAGTCCTGAGTTTCATAAATAGCCTACACTGGTTTGTATTATTGCTAACAACATTAGTATACAGAAGCATAAGCAGTCTCTTCTCAACTTTCATATTTCTGCCTAAACCGCTTTTAATAACTGACCCTTTGGTATTGAATCTACAGGTGGGAATGACAATGCATTGGACACACCCACCTTCTGCAGAGGTCCACAGCCGAAATGTTGCATTTCTTTTGTTCTCTTTCCAGCATGCAATAAACCTTTGCTTGTTCCTTTGCAGCCTATGCCTGCTGACGCAACTACCTACTTGAACATCTTTAAAAATATGGCCTGGATAGAAAAGTGAAATCGGTTAGCCTGCGATGAAGAACTTCTTTGAAACAACAACACAAATCACAGGGATCCCCCAAGATAAGTTACATTACATTGTGTGAATCAGGAAGATGATGCAAAAATGTTCTCATTATTATTGTCAAAAGCTGTAAACGCACCCTAAGGCTTTTTCCATCAATGTCACACAGGCTGAGCTTTCGTTCCTGACCAGCACTGTATTGTATTTGTGTTCATGATGTCACTATAAGTCTGGCTGCAGTATTCACCTTTATACACTGCCCCTCTTGTAATATGTAACAGATCTGTTTGTGTTTACTTGTGTGTTCAGCTCTCTAATGCATGTTCAGATCTTCCTTGTCAGGCGACCGGCCTATTGGGCACAGTGGGTTTGACAATTGGTAGGATGTGCAATCCCGGCAAACATGGATGTGTTTGTGTCTGTGGTTAAAATTTGGGTGTCTAACCACATGCTATAAAAGCCCTTCTCATCATATTTTTAAAACCTTTCTAGCTCGGTTGACATTTTCCAACAAAAATCTGAAGCTTCTGCCTCACTGGGATTGCAGTGGTATATAGTTGGGTATGTGTTTCTTAAAATTAGGTGTCACACTAAACTGAAGTACCATCACAATTGAGAAGGACGTTGACACTGAAGTGTGAAGGTCCTGAACAAAAAGGTACAATTCTATTAAAAATAAATATTTTTGTCATTTATCATCCTTAGCTTATTGTCTACATTTAATGATTAACTTGATTAGTAAATTAGGTTTATTGTACCTAAGAATAATCTGTCAATAATATGAAAGAACAAACCAGACATTTGCTCTATAAGATATGAAAGTCATTATTAATAAATGAAAGCCAGTACGGTTGAGCTGGTTTCAACAAAACAACTAAAACAGCACAAAAAATAAAATTGGAGGTTATGCAGGCAATTGAATCAGGACCAATCTCTATTAATCAGTATTAATCAACTGGGCTTTTGTTTTCCAGGAAAATTGCCTGCCTCTATAGAAGACATTTTTCCGTATTCTCTTATACTTCTCAGAACGGCAGCCTGATTTAGTTTAATACTGCATGTCAAAGTTCACACAATAAAAGATAATACCTGTGCAATCTTGGCACAAGGAATCAGGTTCAGAATATTAATTCAGCAATAGCAGCCTTTCATGCTCGGCTAACTTTGCCTGAGTTTACCAGGCTACATTAAATTTTTCATAATGACAACATCTTGATTTCCTGGACCACTCTTTGCTACAAAAACCTGTCTGAGCGCATAACATTTTCATTTTTTATTTGCATAGCAATTACAATCTCCTGTGAAGGCAGTGGCTAGCTTTATGGGTAGGTTTGACAATTATATTCTAACATGACATGTGTGCCACCCAGCTGTGTATAATAAAGGTTTACTTTATGAGGCTCGCTGTAGCTCAATGCATACAAAATGCTGCTGTCTTATTGTGCCGACTTTCTTTTCCTCTGTGGGATAAAACATTACCTTTGGTAATTGAAAAAGCCGTGGTTTCTTCTTTTTTGTATTACTCTCTACTGCTGTCTGAATTCGTTTACCTTCAGTAGTGACCATTCTGTTTTCACATAGTCCTTTAATCCATACAGTACTTCAAATGTAGATAATAGGTCACTTTGTAGTGAAGTGAATTCTTCTTGTAGCCTTTTTTGGTAAGAATGTTGACCCTGTATTGAAAAGTGTCAAATAATTACCCAAATGCAATGTGGGAATGAGTGTATAAAACCAGTATTGTGTCAACCAAGCATTATTCTGTACAGTATTCTGTCCGTCCTATTGGAAAGCTGTGTATTCCTGGCAAAAAACAGGAGCTTATTCCAGAAGAACAGGGTGCAAACCAGAATGACACTCTGGACAGGACACCACAGCCTCATAAGCACAAAACACAAACAAATAAATTAGAGACACACCAATAATTAGAGACATGATATCCAGCATTCCTCCTTCCACGCCAGAAGGAAGAAACCAGAGCACACAGGGAAAGCCCCCCAAAATCCTTCAGGAGCATGCAAACTCCACACAAAAGGACTCAAGTGCTGTGAAGAAGCGCCACTCCAATAAGCTTCCCAAACTCTCCCTAACACAAGTATTTGTTTTCTTCATTCATTGCAAGCACCAGATACACAGGGTCCAATGGTAAATATCAGTATTCCTCCATCCATCCATTTTCTAACTGCTTCTGATTCAGGGACGCAGGGAAGCCGGAGTCTATCCTGGCAAGCATCAGGTACAAGGCAGGATACACCCTGGACTGGACACTGGTCTGTCACAGGGCAGACAATCAGTAAATCATTACAGGGACGGATTTTGGTGTTCATAGGCCCTAGGCACTTTCACTCTGAAATGTGCAAAAAGAAGGGTAAACGCCAATTGAATGACGTCGATTGACATGATGCACTTTAATAAAAATAATAATAATTGCTTACACTTATATAGCGCTTTTCTGGACACTCCACTCAAAGTGCTTTACAGGTAATGGGGACTCCCCTCCACCACCACCAATGTGCAGCCCCACCTGGATGATGCAACAGCAGCCATAGTGCGCCAGAACGCTCCCCACACATCAGCTATCAGTGGGGAGGAGAGCAGACTAATGAAACCAATTCATAGAGGGGGATTATTAGGAGGCCATGATTGGTAAGGGCCAATGGGAAATTTGGCCAGGATGCCGGGGTTACACCCCTACTCTTTTCAAGAAACGCCCTGGGATTTTTAATGACCACAGATAGTCAGGACCTCGGTTTTACGTCTCATCCGAAGGATGGCGTCAGTTCACAGTATAGTGTCCCCATCACTATACTGGGGCATTAGGACCCACATGGACCACAGGGTGAGCGCCCCCTATTGGCCCCACTAACACCTCTTCCAGCAGCATCCTTTGTTTTTCCCAGGAGGTCCCTCATCCAGGTACTGACCAGGCTCACACCTGCTTAGCTTCAGTGGGCTGCCAGTTTTGAGTTGCAGGGTGATATGGCTGCTGGCTACTTTAAACTATTCTAATGCTGATTGATGGAGCAAGTCGAGTGACTCTCACTTCAATTCTTCTAGTGTCTAGAACAGCTGCTAGATAGCATATGATTATTGATTTGGAGCACCTAGAGTCGATTGCAAGCATGTTGTATCAGCTAGTTTTTCGTTAGTCACTAGTGTTTCCCTCCTTCGTAGACCATAATAATTTCGTAGACCCTAGGCACTGTGCCTGCAGTGCCTAATGGGAAATCCGGCACCGATTCATTATGCTGAAATTGAAATGTAGCCGTGCTAGTTGCTAGATTCTGTAGTATCTTTATTTAAGAACATGTTATCAAATTGGAAGTTGTTCATGTTCCTGTGCCTAAATGACACTCTGTATCACATGTTTCTCCAGGTTGTAACTGGATGTTTCGATACAGTGACAGACACGCTATTGGCCATGAATCACACTTCCTTCTCCATCAAGCTTCTGCCAGTGCTATCCTATCCAGACAAAATGATAATTCATCAAAATCCCATAACTATAAGTAGGAAGCAGACTTAAAACATCCTTTTTCTTTCATGCACAGTTTGAGCTCTCTATCAATTTTTAAGAAAGTGGTTTACTTCCTCCATTAATAATGAGAAAAACTCATTTCTTTTTATTACTTCATTCATATTCAGACATTAGAAAACCTTACAGAAATGGCTTTCAACCATTACTGAGTTAATCATGCAGAACCCTTACTGATGCTATAAATTGCCACAGATGTCCCTGTCTGTGTTCAGTTCTATAGATTCCTGCTTTAGAAATTCCAATGGTGCATGTTATGCAAAACAGATTACTAATTCATTCAAATGTTGGAAATGCCATATTGCCAAATTGCTGTTTAATCTAGCTCTTGTCTCAAGATAACTGTAAATCCATGTGTTGGAATCTCACTTCCAGACAGTAATTTGTAATGTAGTATATGACACAATATGAACGTCCACAACTCAGTGCTTTCAAATACTTAATGTACTTTATGTTAAATATAATCCTTGATGTCATTTGGTGTTTTTTATCTCATTACTGCATGTGTCTGCCACAAACAGATATTTAATTTTTCAGTGTCTGCGTATCTGATGTCCATTAGAAATTTCCAGGGGACGTAAGTTGCTAATCAAATGTACAAATCCAACCAAACAAATTATTTAAAAACCACTTTTCATTAAACTTAAAGAATGGCTCACAGAAATTGAGCATTATGCCACAGCCAGAGCAGAGGTCAAACTCACCTTGGAAACAGAATATAATAGTTTATGTCAGACAAAGACTCTGCTTTGGAAAGGACAGAGAGAAGTCCATGTGTATGACATACAGTTTTGTTTGCTTGTTGTGCTTGGTAGTCTAAGATAAGGATGCTTGCGAAATAAGGCAGCTTCTTTTTTTAAGAGCAATCCTGGAGATAATTTGAAAATGGAATTTTACTTACTTAAAGTAATATAACCACTGAGGGTACATCACTAGAAATGCTTAGAAGTTCCCGAAGTTCTTTCCGCATCAACTGTGAAACCTATGTGCTGTGCAAAATGCAGTTGTTGTTGCCTTATGATGGTTTTAATTCTTAAAGAGAGAGAGAGGAAAAATATCGCTCAGGTAAGCAGGCAACTTCCTGGGAGGCCAATTTTCTTCTCTGTAACCTATTACAATCTCAGCGACTGGCCAGGGATGAAAAAGAAAGCACATTAATATTTTCCATGTGAATAGTCTGTGCCTGTCGAGAGGGCCGCTTTCATCACTGTGGAGACTGTGAACCTTTCATTGTGTTTAGAGGTAGCTTGTGGTTCTGTGGTCATTAAGGCCTTTCTTTCCATTCCAGATAACCTTTTAATCGCACAGACAAGAAATCTTCCAAATGCCAAGTGGCAGCTTCAGAAATGGAAATGAAAAATAATTGATTCTCCTAGTGGTTTCGTAAGTCATAGCACTGGGTTGCTCTGCTAATGCACTGTGTTTAGAGTTCATCACATCTCTTAGAAATTGGTTAAAAGGACTTTCAATATTATTAAGAAACCTTGAATAGTACAGTTTATCAGCTGCGTATATTAAGTTTAACAAGAACTGGAGTTAATGGATGAAATTTTTTTCAGAAATCCAGTAAACAGATTCTAAAAAAGAAGGCTGAGCACAAAACAACAAAAGACTACTTGAAACATAACACAAAATGACAAAACGTGTGTAAAATGTATTTTTGTCTCCTTAAATATATTACTAGTGTATTAAAAATATTATTCACCATTGTGCAGTAAAAAATCTTTAAAGGTGCATTAATACAACAAGTTTACACTATCATGTGTTGTGACCTTTTTGTGAGATAACATCAGTTACCTTTTCTTAGCCAAATTCATTTACCTTGTCATTGTGATATGTAATACACAGAGGATGTATATATCATTACTGACTAGTTTTACACTTACAGGTGTTTCATATTCTCAGTCTGTCTTTAGTGTTTGTTTGATTAGTATGCGTGGTGCTTGGTCACTTTTAACATTCATACTCTAGGCTGAATAGTTGTCACTAACAGGAATGAGAGATGCAGACATGATTATGATTGTCCATTCTGAGCAGAGAAAGCTGGAAGCACGTTTTTAAAAAGGGCAATATATAGCTAATACAAAGAAATATATCCAAGTCCGTGCTGACTGAGAGATTAGCTCTATCCCAGTAATTCGATTGAGAGAGATGAAATGCATCAGTCACAATAATGGCAGTACATTACAAAATCCAATCAAACAGAATTACCATACATTGAAAAGCTAGTATGAAACGTGGGAGCTATAAAGCTGGCTGTTCTCCTTGGGAAATGTTCCTGCAGATTAATGAAATTTTAAAAAGGTAAGAAAAGGACAGGTTGGGAACTGTTACCAAAGCATTGCACTGTTGGCATGATTTAACAGGCTGTCGATATTTCAGGGACCATAAAATTTGAATAATGAAAAAGACGGTCATTTCTGGGCATGAGATAGGTTAAACAGAGCCTCTTACAAAGACATTCACTATACAGTACATTGGGCTGTAGCAGATTATTGTGACTTTAAAGTGGAAATATGAAATACTGTTGTGCAGTTATCACTAAAAACAACATTGAATGTTTTTTTAAGTTTGTGATAAAATACCTCAGTAGGAAAAAAGTCTATGTTTCTTAACAGATATCAATGGATTTTGAAATAATGCATTTTCATATTTCTATAAAACTGTACCAAATAGATACATCAAGATATTTCAACAATAGTTTAGATAGAAAATACCTTAAATATTACGATCCCTTGCATGCACTTTTAAACTACTGTGGCTGCTCTTCTGACATTACATTAATGTAATGGAAGTGAATGATTGTACTGTACGTTGCACGTAAATACAGTATATTGCCCATAAGACGACGTGGCTACTCACAGCTATGTGAAATTTTCTTGATATATTTCTATTTATATTTAGCAAGCTACATACATGTCTTTGAGAAATTGTAAGAAAACGACCCACGATGGCAATATTAATTGCGCCTTAAAATAACACATACAAAAGTCATACTAATAGCCAAACAAGGACGATTTTCGTTCTTGCTTTTGAACCAATGACCGATTTGTTTCGGGGATGTGGTTTTAGGAACTGTTTAGTAATAAAACTGTTCCATCTTATAGGGTGGTTCCACCTGATGTATTGTTGTAAACCAGATTTTTAAAAATATACTGTAGCTGCGCCTACTAGGATCAAGCTTTTACTTAAGTTATTACTTTTAACTTTGGCTTTGATGCCAGTACATTCCTTTACTGCCCAGAAGTTTCCGACTGCCCTAAAAACCAATTATTCACTGTAAATAAATCAGAAAGTACGTGAATACATGAAAGGGACGTCATGAGAGCTTCTCTCCCATTAAAATGTGTTTTAATATTTCATCACAAGAAATGGTGAAATAAATAAGCAGCCCTTTCAACATGCTCTGTTTTCTGTAGAAAAATTGCAATCAGTTAAAGCTGTTATACAAGGGGCTGTCGGGATGAAGTAACAGCCGTTCCTTCTGTTGAAGAGCGAGAAGTTCTTTCCCGCTCAGCTGGAGAGGAGTGTCTGAACAGCGGGGCAGAGTCGCTGTACCGATGGAGAGTGCAGCTCCGTGGTTTCGGATTCTTCCCCACGTCTGTCTGCTTGATGACAGCCGGTGACACCTCGGGAGATGCCAAGATGAAGAGAAGGCTGATCCGTCAATTAGGTCCGCTGTAAACGATTGCGGTTTGACAGGAGTTCACGCTCGGCGCAAAGACACCTCAGAAAATCTTCCTGCACTGTACGCTAGGTGATCCAGACAGGAGTCATATGTTTGCTTGTTAGTTTGCAATTTATTTATACACGAGGTTTATTTAAAACGAGTATGTCAGCAAGACCTAACTGGGGGAAATGTGATTTGTTTTTAATTTAGCTAATTGCCGACGTTCTGCCTGACTGTTTGCTGTGCTAGTCTGCCACGTGTGATATCCCAGTTTTTGATCTGGGAATGAGTCAAGTGCATCTTAAGGTGCATCCTTGCACAGAATCTGGAAAACTATCACAAATTTCGTGCTGGTTTTTAATGTTGATCAGAGCTGCCTGGCAGCTGAGAAATGGCTCCTGTATCCGGATAGATTTCATGCTGTACCGATCCCCCTTTACCGATTTCCTTTATTTCTGAACTTGGTGACCTCCCCCTTTCTTAACTCCTGAAAAAAACAAATAATTAAATTATTTCGTCCAAACTCTTCCCTTTAATGATCTTTGATGACTGAATTCCTGGAAGATAACTTGACAGAGAATGGTATTGTGTTGCCTTATTTCCAAGGGATGGAAAAATATTTTAAAATAAAAATTATATTGTGCATCTAAACCTAATATTCACAAGTTCAGTCTAGATCTACAGTTGGCTGTACTTTAAGTTTGGCAATTTGGAAGACTTAGTGCTCTGAGCTACTGCCGGGCAGTCTGCTGTTAATTTGTGCTGGAATGAAAGAAGCAGGGAGCTGTGTTGCTGGGAGAGTGCTTCAAGGTACTTTTGCTTTTAAAGCATTTTGCAAAGTAAAGCATTTATATACTTTATATGCTAATGTCCAGACACTGGTATATTCAGCTAGCTGAAATTAATCTTCACAATAGGTTTTTGTCTGTATAAATCACCCAGAGCTCCGTACATTTGTCTTTATTAAACTTAAATCTCAGCATACTTTTTCATAATTGTGAGGGGAAAAAAAAACACTTAAAGGAATAATTTTGGTCAAAGCAAAATTATTCTTACATATTTTTCCAAAATATTTACATCTTGTATAAAACATTAAATCCAGCAGAGTACATGTGAAATTATAATTTTAAATGAGAGTAGTTGTAAATCAAGTAAGCTGTAAGGCTCATAATTACCCGTAGAAGGCTGTATACATGCAATTTAATGAGCAGCTTCTCATTGACTTTTAGAAAATCCAATATTCTATCTGTGAAAGGGCGATTTAAGTATCTTTTTCCTGAAAGGATAATTTAGATAAAATACCAGGAAGAATAAACATTTACAACTCTGCATATGGCATGGATAGGCCTTTTAATATGCAATTAAAGTCAAGCATTAATCATGTCCATTGCTTTCAGTACTCAAACTTGCAACATCTGTAATGGCTGTAAACATGCAAGGAATGATAAGACTTTATAGCCTTTTCATTATATTCTATAGTATATAGTATATAGATTACAGTATATAGACCTTATAACTCTAAAGCACCATTTCACCCCTATTATCCTGTAATGAAAAAATATGCATGTTTAGATATTTTTAAAACATTCACCAATTTTCAGCATTGGTGTGTTGACCTAATAGATGAAAAAGCTGAGCGGAAAAAGATGCAAATATAAAGAAACCTCCATGTGGAGCATGAGTCTTATGTGCCTTGGGAATCATGGGAAGTTTTCCAGCAGGGCTTCGGCTCCTGGTAGGGTTAACCATAGCGAACAGGGCTCAGGTGAAGGGACCAGACTAACACAGCACTTGGTCCTTTAGATTGGGAGCTGTGACTCCACCCTATAGAATGACATTAGGTTACAGAATTTGAGACAAATTCAAATCTAGGGAAGGGAAATCCAGGTGGTACACCAGAAATATCACAGCTTGACACTGGATGGATCCTGCTCTTTATTGTTATAATATTTTTCCTCAACAAAAACCAGCAGATGCCATTGAAACATCAATTCTTTGATAGACCAGGACACAAGTTGAACGTGCTAGGTTCAAATCTGATACTTGTTGTCATGCTCTCCCCTCACTGATTAACAGCGGGGTGAGCTGGTATTGACACAGCAGCGATTTACATCACTGTCCAACCCATCTCCCAGCACTGGTTTCCATGGAAGCCAATTGACAGATGACCTGGATCACTTGGAGATGATTTACAACCACTCCCATTTCAGGCGATCCAGAAGATAAAAACTCATATCTGACAGAATATCTCGTCTCTGAACCCTTCGTCTTGTTCCCGAGTTTCTTTAACCTTGTTAATCCTGACCTATTCTTTGTTTTGCCCCTCATCTCTCGGATCATCCCCTGTGCTAGATACTTCTCTGCGGTTTCCTGGCTTCGGACCCTGTTTGTTATTATTACTGCATTTCCTGGCCCTGCCCTTTGCTTTGATCTGTGCTTTACTGAGCTTCCTGGGTCTGGCCCTTGATTCTTCTTGACCAATCCCTTGAATTCCCCTCTGCGTTTTGGAGTGTGTTAGTGTCTCACCACCGGATTTGACTCCCGTCTGCTCTACCACGATCTCAGACTGTGCTTATCTCCTGGTTTCCTATGCACACTGCTACGCTTCCTTGAGTCCTAGCTAACAAGGACTCAGGACTTAGCTAGCTATAGTACTACCCCACCAATGGGCTCCACACACTTGCCTGCTCAGTTCCCTGCGTGTGTGCGTGTGCCCAGATGTTTCTCTATCTCAGCTGCCTCTTGTCCAACAAGCAGGATCATAGAACCACAACTAGTCCCACCAGCAGATTATTACAGTCATACTACATTTTGAAAGCCCTAATTCATGTCTAACAAGCTGGTTTTACATGTACAATATTTTATTTGGCTAGATTAGAGAATGTCTCTGTGACATCAGAATGAATGTCTGGATTGTGTTGCTCAGATATGCTTTTTGTGGCCAGTGAGAGACCTTCCACAGATTGCTTCCTTCTTGCCCTCCAATCCTTAATGTGTGAATGAAAACAGGACCTTCAGTCTTACTTCACTTAAAGTCACAAGCACTTTTTCTTGTTGTTCTGAAATGTGCTCTTGACATATACAGGCCTCCATAGTTGGTGTCGTGTTTTACTCTTCCTGTCCATGATTTAGCACATTGTTCTTTTCTGGACTATGTTTTTACCACGGTATACCACACTAAGCGTTCACATTTCCTCCCCAATGTACTTGACTAATTAATGGAATTGCACAAACAAAATTATTAAAAATGTGGCGTGCTGCAAACTTTTCTATTGCTCCACTGTTGCTCAGGCGTACTTGCTATTATTTGACAGCTAAGGGAGCAGGGCTTCTTTGCAGAATAAATGCTCAATTGCATTTGGTATAAAAGACAGATTTTACAGCTTTGTCAATTGTCTCATTAGCTTGAAGAAGGCTCTGACTCACTTTAGATGAAATTCTCCTGGGAGACCCAAGCAATAGTAAAAGAGGGAAAAAAAAGCAAAAGTAAATTTCAGTTAAAATGAAGAAAACATTCTATTCTTTCTAATTGTAACATAGGCTGCGATTTCTTCTGCAAAAGGGACCATCACAGCTCTTGACATTTAAGGTTCTGGGTTTGATTTTCCACTGTGGGTAAAAGGCCCATCTATACACTATACATCTATATTCATATGCTGTAGAGCTGCCCTAAATTTTGTGGCAAAATAAGGACCACTATGAATAAATGTTTGCTGAAGAACAAAAAGAATACAATGTGATTTCTGAATTGTATCTCTTAAGGTATGGCACACCAAGGGGATTAATTAAAGCTTCATCTACTGTACATCAACATCATTAACCAATATTGTAATTAATGTTACTTATTTTAAAGTTCCTCTTTTATTGCTATATGGCATCACACAAAGTGTACAAATTTCAAAATACATTTCAGAACCAAGAGTGTTTTTGAATACAGTAAAGAAAGCATGCTTTGCCTAATGCAATGCTTTAAAAAGTGTTTCACAGAAGCAATTAATAAACTTTGCAAAGTGATATATTACCCATTAACATTGCATTAAGAAGACATTTCATTTATCAATGGTTAATTAAGTTTTTTGATCCAAGAGCACATTTGGATGCTTATTAACGCTAATCCTATAGAAAATAGCTCCCTTTCCATTAAGTCTTTCGATGTTATCTGTCAAGTGCCTATTTCCTTCTTATTAAATGCATCAGTGAAAACAGTACTAGGACCTCAATTCAGTGTTGGCAAATATCAAATGAACTGCATTTGTTCAAATCATATTTTTTTCTTTTTAATTAGGTCCTCGGTCGCAACACAAAAACACATTATATTCTTAAGTGCTAAATTGCAAGTGCATTTATATCAGCATTGATCAAAACTGTGGCTGCTGACCACTGGCATGCCTTTTGCGTTTAATAATGCATTACAACTTTCTGTTCTTTATATAGAAAGACAAGATGTTGTTATTTAATTATAACTCTATATTATTGTAGATAAATGTAATCTACAATCCTGACGAAGTAAAAACAACAGTGCTCAGTTCAGTTTTAAGTCCTTTACAGCCTGGAAGAGATGGACAGGTATGGTTGTGTTTGCCTGGGACCAGCTCGCACAAAGTCAAACTCTTAAGCAGAATGTTCATTCTCTCTTGCTGGGGCTTTGCTCTTGTGCCTCAGGGGGTACTGAATTTGTTTGAAGTAACAAGAAGTAGCCCCTAAAGCAAGGAAGCACTGGATTTATATTCTAATTGTTAGCAAACAAATGAGTTTACATTCTATCATTGATGAAAGATATACGTACAATTATAGCATAATAACATACAAGCAAAAGGTTGTCATGGTTAACATATGCAAAGCCATGCTACGGGACAGGAGCCGGACAAATAACAGAAAAAAATGGAACACAATTTCTAAAAGTTTTGTAAGCAAACAATAGTGCCCACCAGTCCTTGTCTTTTGAAATGCCCATTTATTGCATTTAATATATATAGAAAGTGTTGCAAAGTGAGCTAAATTTCAATAATGTGGCATCAGAAGTCCAATTCTAGGTGATAGCCAACATTGTAATTAAACAAGGAGGTTTGACTTCCTGAGTTTTGAAAGTGACCAAGAAGAGTTGTGGAGCAGATGATGCAATGCAGTTGGGGCTTAGGTGGTGTCCACCAGGTTTATTTGAAAATCTGGCATGTATGGGCTGTTAAGCCCAGGACCCAACTGCAGTTAAGCCTGACTGCTCTGCGGTTTTGCGATTCCAGAAGGTGGGTGTAAGAAGCACACCTGCTGCAGAATTGTACAATCCAAAGACTAGGCTTGTTTACCGCTGTCGTATTTACAGTGGCATCAGCCACTGCTTTTTGTTTGTTTTGTTGGCATCGGCTGCTTGGAGGACTTTCTTTGAAACCGCAGTTTTAATTTCCAGTCTGTTCGTACCAGCCACTAGCTACTGAAAACAAACAGCTTTCAGATGTTGAATCTTTCATGTAGGGAAAGTGTAAATATTTTAGCAATAGCACCACAGCAAGTGGGCTTTTAATTGATGAGAATCTAACTAATAGTCGAGTTCAATTTAAAATAAAGAGCCTTACCAATTAAAATAAGTCCACTAAATAGTTTACATTAAGACTACCAGCAGGTTATTCACCCGGTCTAGAAATGTTTGTATAGATATATGACAATGCAGGTTTTTTTCCCCACAGTCAAGAAACTCTATGTCTGGAAAGTTGACTACATCAGGAAAAGGAGTATATAGTTTGTTACAAGCAATAATACCTGAAGAAGAGATAAATTAAAAATTAACAACCCATTAAAACCATTAAGGGGTGCATTAGCTTCTGTTGAAAGGCCATTACTGTCTAATTAGACTGGATTAAAATGACCAGACCCACACAAAAGCCCAATTTGCTCAGCACAATAATAATAAGCACAATAATTTGCTCAGCGCATCTCCAAGTAAAATGATGGATGAGTTCATAAAAACAGACACTCACTCACAAAATGCAGGTAGAAACATCAGCAGCAGCTTGCTACTTGAAATCCAAAACACAGCAACGGTGTTGCAGACAACGCATGCTTTCCATACACTGAAACATGCAAAAACAAACCCAAAGTGAGTGAACAACATTAAAATATTCCGAACTTCAGAAGTGATTATATGCTGGTTGATGTTATATTGGTCTTTTAGGTACTCTTACAAACTTTCAGAAGAGTGGAGGACCCCAGTCCAGTAGGTTCAAACAAATTGGAGACTCTTGTTTGAACTACATTCTCCAGAAGACAATGTGGTAATAACCTGCCATCCTCAGACCTCTGACCCATTGGTGGGAGAGAATTAGTGAGAAATTCTCTTGTATGATTTTGCCAAAGGGATAAGGAAGTAAAGGAGGCAGCAACCCATGGTCATGAAAGTGTAAGTTTCTTTTAGAATGAGGCTTGTTTTGGAGCCAGTTACATTTATAAAGAGGGACTAAAAACAGTTTTAGTGCTCAGAGGAGGAGCTAGGCTTTTGTTTTTTTGTTCTAAACGTGTGAATAAAGCCAAATCTTTTTGCATTTGTACTGCATTGGATGGTTTCCTCTGCCAAGGCCCCTGAGGCAGCTACCAGAAACAGGGGATATGTCACAACCCAGTACAGACATTTTTAACAACTAAATGATGTGGAATGCAGTACCGTTGCAAACAGTTTCAAAACCCAGTTTTTAAGACTTACAAGTCATCTTGTACATACTTATTTAAAGGTTTTCATAACTGCTGGTTAGATCAAAATTATATTTTATTTAGTACATTGATTACAAAGTATGAAGATGAATAATTTAGGAGATTTATCTGAAACCTAAACATCTTTAGTATTGTGAATGAGAGTCCTACAGCTGTCTAACGCTACACCCATTCCAGACATTAAAAATGAGAAACAGCTCCATTTGCTCAAAGGTTTAATTCTTGACACAAACGTACACTAGATTGCAGAAATAATTGAATGCTAAACTTAATTTTGCATTCTGACTATTGTAAATGACACCACATGTTTAGTTTATGTTGAGAACATTCTGCTCAGTTCATTAGAATTTGTTATTTTCCTGTACGTATTGTGGTTCTGTCCAATGAGAAACACGTATTTGTGTAGGTGAAAACTGTCTACCTTTCAGATTTTAATTTTCTCAAGGGGAGCAGGTCCGAGAAGGTAAATGGGGACCCTGACGTCGTCCTTGTGGTTGGCTGTGGGAATCTCAGCCCTCCCCCAGGAGAGAACTATTGTGGTTCCAGACTGATCCCTTCAATCCTCTATAGTTACTCATCTTGTCTACGAGTCCCAGATCCATGAAAGTGTCATCAGTGCCCTTTCTTTGAACCAGTCATACTCCAGTGCACTTTCCCAGTTAAGGAGGATTCAAGTGTAAACTTTCCACCACAACAAAATAAACCTGTTAAGAGTGCTCTGAGGTTTGTGTGTCCACCGACATGGATGCTGTGGAGCCGTCTCCGTGTGGCTCAATATGCAGTTTTCCAGGCTTGCTGTTCTAGTTACTTTTTTTTTTAATTTCCCGATAGAAACATTAAACTCATTTACGAGAAGAATCACAATTGTCCCAGACTTTTCTGCGAGGACAGTACTATTTCCCCCCAAAAGAAGCTGTAAAAGTTAACTCATCGTTGAAAAGCCCCCCTTTTTTTGGGTAGCGCTGGCCAGGGGGATTCCGCAAGAACCGTAACCTTATATTTCCATAACCCGTAACCGTCTCAACCCAGATAGCAGTGGAAATAACCTCTCGGTCGATTCCGGTTGGCCAGGTGCGCTCATTATTTGTCTTCTTACTTAGCGGCACCCCGACCCAGAAAACGACCGAGGCTGCTATCAGTTTTATCCCGTTATAGTCTCTGCTTTATTAACAAAATATTGAGGGTTCTTGCCTGGAAAGGTGACCTTCAGTGCCTCAGGAACCAATTTTACAGGGAGCCGAAGTCACCAGGTGCAGCCAGTTCCGTGATTTTCCTGTGAAAATCCAAAAGAATGTGGATCTCCTGAATACAGCGACTCCGCCCCTTGATGACTCACTCGTGCTTCTAATCGCAGCTTTGCTACACTCAGTTTTTCGGGTGTAATCCTCTGCAGCTCTGGGCCTCCCTTCAGGTGGTGAATTGAGCAAGCTCTGCACTCTAAAGTTGAGGGAACTGAAAAAATAAAATACTGCAAGTTGGTTTCGCAGTGCCCTGTGTTGCCTAAAACCAATACCAAGAAAACACATCAAACTGCATTGCTGCAAAAACGAGGATATACAATAAGGAACAAAAAAAAAAAAAGCCACGTTAGCCCATTATCTTACTACATTAATTTGATCTGTCCATTTTCTAACCACTTCGTCCAATTCAGGGTCACAGGTGGAGCCAGAGCCTATCCTGGCACAAGCAGGGTGCACCCTGGACAGGGGATCAGTCCGTCTCGAGACACACAGACACAAACACACTCACGCCTAGGCCCAACTTTCCCAGAAGCCAATTAACCAAACCAAGGTATCTGGAGAAAACCAGATACAAAACACATGGAGGACATACAAACCCCTGCTTGAACCCAGGGCCTCAACGCTGCCAGGCAGTAATATGAACCTCTGTACCACCTGCCACCCGCCTTCATTGGCTGTTAAATTTAAGTCTCAGAAGTAATTGACATGGGATGTTTGTTTCTTTAACCATGCAAGGATTTGCAATTTTCAATTAACAGTGAAGTATTTTTTTCTGGAGTGGGAGGGGAGGTGTTCAATTAATATATATTTTTTTCCAACCTGGCTTTTTCTCAGTCCTGTTTCTCGTGATTAGAGGGATTCAATTAAAAAAAATCATAAAAGTGTAGTTCAGGATGTGAGAAGTTTCAAAGCTGGAAGAGACAGTTCATCGGGAACGATGTAGTTCTTTTAATCAACAGCAATTTGCAATTATGCTATTAAAATCCGGCAAGTTGCCAACAACCAAGTGTATTAATGCACTTCACAATAGTGACTTTAGTACTGCGTTTTGTAGTGGGATGTTAATATCAGTGTATTCTAAATAAAAAGCAGTGATGTAAAATGTATGAACACATTAGTATTTACAGTACTTGATAAACTAAACAAGTTCTCTCTTAGAAGATATTCCAGGTGTTAAAAAGTCTTTCTTGCGCCTTGTAAGTTTTAAATCCCCATGTACCTGATTTCTGCAGAAACAGTCGAGCACATTAAATGAGCAAATGTACTGTACTCTTTTCAGCTCTGCTGTAACACCCCATCCAGTTCTGAAGAATCTATTGGCTCTTGAGCCAGTGAAACAGTTTTCAGGGGTACCATTTTTCCCATTACAATTTTCACTAAACGTTCAGCTGTCACTTTTAAAGCATACCTAGTAATACACCACCACCATGTTTTGTTGCAACCTTTCATTATTTTTCAATGGCATAGAATTATCAAGAAGGAAATACATACAGAACAACTTATAGTATATAGTCGTGCTGTATATAAATACATCCCTTCTATAATCACGCTTATATAATAAAATGATACAGTTATCTTTGACAATGTTCTGATAGGTCTTCACGTGCTACCAAGTTACTGAATTTATAACAAACTCAGTCCTTGTTTACTTGTTACCCAATTATTTAACCGTCTGATTGTAATTACCTCTTTAATTGTGTTAAATAAATTAGGGGTTTACTAAATATTTCACATACACAGATTTCTAATCTTTTTATTTTTCAGCTCAAACACCATTCCATCTAAATAAACATTGAATCTTATTAATTTAGTCAATTGTTTTGTCACTTGAGAGGCAAGTAAATTGTATTCACGCCAACACCCAGCAGATGGCGCTCTCTCTCTCCCTCTGCAGAAACCGGAAAATTGGTATTAATCTCAAAAGTTGGATCAACCGCTTATGTTACAAAATCCCACAGTTGTTAATGCATTCTTGGCACAGAAACCAAAACACGGGCACATTTAATACATAAATACATGATTAATTCGAAGGTTAGGATTAAGGATTGGTTTAGAGCCTGAAAGCTTCATTCTATTCAAATTTACTTTATACCGTACAAGTGGTGCCAACAATGCCCCTCAAGGCTCACTAAAAAGCATTTTCTACCTACAGTACATTGGTCTTTTAAATACTCCCATTATGGTCTTTATATTGTAGAAACCTCATTTGTATTATTCTATAAAATACAAAATAAAATGGCATTAAAATACTTATCCTCCACAAAACAAATACCTTGATTTCCTAATTACAAGACACTGATAGGAGAAGAGTTTCCAAAGAGTTTTCTCATTCTGTCAAATATTTTATGAATAGAAGTACTTATAGACTTCAAAAACCAGCATTGCTTAATATGTGTAACCATCACATATCATGAAAGAGGCTGTACTGTTGCAATTGAGGACAAAAAATATGTAGAAAAAAATGTCACTAGACTTTATTCTGAGCATATTCTAGACTCTTCACAATAATTTAGTTTCAATACACTAAGAAACCTGCTTTTGTTGTATGTTCAAAACAATGTCCTTGGAAATCTATTTATATTTTATATTTTTATGTGCCTACCTATACTTGAGTAATGCTGTAATTCCTGTGTAAGTCACATCTCATTTCCTTTTTTAAATATAAGACTGCAAGAAAGGGCCCACTAGGGAATGAGGTGTCCCTTCCGATAAACTGAACCCCAAACGAACCTTCCGAGTACCACTGCCTACTCCTATGTATGACAGATAATATGGGATAAATGCATTAAGTCCAGCCTTGGAAAAGAAATGTTCACTCTAATGTCTTTAACGTGAAGTTGCATTAGAGAAAAGAAGACAGATACAATAAACCTCTCTCATGCCCCCTCAAAGCCATTAAAATGGAATAACTAATGCAAAGGCACATGTTAGAAGAAGTCTTTTATAAAAAGGAGCTCTAGCAAGAAGCCAACAGCGGAGAAGCACAAATGAATTTCAAGCCATGTAAAGGGGACTTATTACTTAGAGATATTGGCTTAGGGCTTTTCTTGCTTGAGGCTTTTACTTTGATGCATAAACTGTAGCCTAAAATATTGACTTTATGTTGTAAATGAGCCTTGGGTTCATGTTCCAAATAGCTTCTGGCAAATCACAGCCTTAAGTGGCCCAACCAAAGCCAGTGTAAGTGCATAATGGATTTTGTTTGCCGAGTGTGACATTGTTCACTTTAGCCATCGGTCAACAACCCTCACACCCACCCGCCAATTTGTCACTCCTTAATGCTGAACTTCAGGGGATGTTGCAGGTCCCTGAAATTAGGAACCCTTCTTCCATGTGAAGCCTTTGAAGTAAGAGGATGAGGAAAGGAGGAACATACTACATTTTGGTTACTGATGTCATCGTCAGAGAAAACAAAACCCCAAAGAATGACTGCATTTAAAATTGATGTGACCTTCACAGGACATTGGTCTCACTTGGAGGCACTTTAATGATTGGGAGATCATCACAAATTTGGAACTCTTTTGGCTCTCACTTCAGCCCCAGCATTGCGCTATAATTGAAGCAACAGAGATGCTGGCCTGGTCTAGACATTCATTGCCTCTTGTTTACATTATTGCAGTGCAGTGCTGGTCTTTATGAAGTCAGGAATGATCTGTTGAAACTATTATGAGGGTTGTGACCAGAAATGAAGTATTGAAGTAGTGAATATTCCTTCAGCGGAGATAAACAGTACACAGTTCTCCCTACAATAGCTCTTCCTAAACCCTTCGGCAGTATGCTATAAATTTAGACATAGTTAAGGCGTGAACTTGAGTCCCTTTTGAAATTGCTGGAATGCTATAATCTAAGGGAATGTTCTAGTGCATAAATATGGTTTACTATAAATGCTGTGTGAAAATGACCTAGTATCAGGGATATTACAGTATATGTTTACTAGATATCTTAACAAGAATGCACCGTGTTCATTTAGCAATAAGAATCTTCTAATTGCTTCAAGCATCCATAACACTGTAGAGCCACATCTATAGATTTATCAATACAGCAGCCCTGAACAGGATCATTAAAAGTCACTAGGTGCTCAGATGGGACTCTTAATCATCAGGATCTGTTGTGCCAACACTTTCAGGTGACTTTGTCATATCTTTTTCACATCTAGAATAAAGATTGTGATTTAGTATCAGTATTCCCTTTTTAATGAACTACCTAGTTACTTGTTTTCCGTTATGAAGGTGAGCTTCCTTATGTGCTTGAATTAGTATTAGGAAGTTGCTCAAAGCAAAGAGAGAACAGAGAATCAGGGTAAGACCTGATTGGTGGAGATCCATTATCAAATGTTGCAGTGTTATGTCGAAATTTACTTTAACTTGCTCTTACATAACCTGATTTTCAGCTGGGATAGAAGCAGTAATCTTCTTTCCCTGGATTTTTGCAAACAAACCAGGAATCAAAACCTCCCCTAAAGTCTACAGTGTCTACAGTGATGTTCAAATATCTATTAGCCTACCACGTGAGAGCACTACTTCACATATACTCCTTTTTGACAATGAGCTAAATTAATCTTAATTTTTTATTTACTTTAGATGAAGAGCAGTTAAACTCCAGTGAAAGCCATTTTTATTTTCTTTTATCTTCACGACAGTTACTCGGAACTGTGTGCACGTGTGTGTGTTTGTGGGCACACTCAGGACACCCGTGGGAATCCCAGCGTAGCACTGCGTGCCTGCTTTCCTCCGGGGACCCCCTTCAGTTAATGAAGATTCAGTATTTCAGTGTGACTGTCCTGCAACAACACATTTCAGATCAAAAGGTAAACAACAGGGGCTGAGCACATCTTGAGTGGCGCGTCTGGTGATTCGCTGGCCTTAAAGACCTGAGGGGGAGGGATCCTGTCAGTACCGGGAAGTGCTGAACCGATCCGTGTCGCAAACCAGTCGTGCCGATTTTCTTTCGCAATTCCAGGTAACGCGCGAGGGTCGCGAGTCAACTGCGGCAGGATGTGTTTTTTTTTTTAAGTTTTTTTCTTCTTCATTTATTTCATTCTACTCTCAGGGGTAGGAAAGCCTTTGACATTTTCCACCTTCCCCCACAGCAAACGAGCTCATTGATCTGTGAGTTTTCTGCTTCTTGATGAAGACACGTCAGCTCTGCTGTCTGAGCTTTTCTTCTTCGGTTCCTCTGTGGGAGAGGTGAACGAGGAGAGTGGCTGTATAACAGCTTTATAATCACAGAACAGCTCTGGAGCCTTCTGTGTAGAGTTTGCATGTTTTTCTCCAGGTAGCTCTGGATTCCTCTCACCTTCCAAAGACATGCTGACTAAGTTTGACATGCTGCAGTGCACTGTGCGCTTTCATGCATGGCATATGTACTGTAAGAAGAAGAAAAAAGCTTTTAATGGCATGCTGAAATGTAATGCCGGCAAGTGTAGCAATGTTGTCATTATTTTACAGTTCATTTGACTTTTAAATGCAGAGTAACTTAGAACTAAAATGCTGATGCTTCAAAAGAGTTTTAATGGAGATGTTTATTTCGCAGTCTGAGCTTGATAAATGACTCTGACCAGCACAGGGACGCAAGAAATAATGAATTTTCTGAAGTTAAGATAAAGAAGGAGCTTTTACCTTGTAAAGCTTGGTTGGAGGTGCTGTCGTACAGCTTGCTGGAGGTTTATATTCTTGTGACAGCCTTTCACTGTGAGCTTTCTGAGTTCCTCATGATGATGCCTTTTGGAGGGTACTTCATATACATTGACTCATTTTTCCCTGACTTAGCATTCTTACAGTGTCGGTAGTACCATCTTAACCTTCCCTGGAATCCTTTTCCAATTTACACAGAATATTACAAACTTCACAGCACGTGTCAATATTACTGTAAACCTCTCGCGCTGCAAGAAGGCTTTTGGTAAGTCGGCAGAACCAGCAGCAAACTGAATGCTCTTGAAAGGCGTGTGATTGGTGGAGTCTATTTTCCTATCTCAATCAAAAACACAGGCCGGAATGCAGGAAAAACGCCTTCTACACTTTAGTCAAACCCCGAATAAGGCTTTGGACAATGGGGTTATTACTACAAGCTTCTCAGTGTTTTGTGTCTCTAAAATGCTGTTTGACAAATGGTCAGTAAAATGAAGGCTGACAGACTGAAGCAGGACAAACATGGACTGTGACTACCGGTGATCAAAGAAAACTCTGTCAGAAATCCTCTGGATACTATGCATTTTACATTACTGCTTCTGCAATGACAGGTTGCCATGGATACTGTATTTTATATTTTTCTTTTTCTGTCATTCATGGCTCTTTACATCTCTCACCTCCCTTTTCCCTCTTATTCTCCTCTTGTACTCTAATTTGCAAGCACTCCTTCTAGAGGTAGGTAGAGCTATAGGAGTTTATTGCCATATGTACATGTACATGCGGTATATGTTATAGAAATGATGTTGCTCGAATTTCTAGTCTTACCGGTAATACCAGTGGTAACATCAAAAGAAGGAACGAGGGGCAGCTTCTTTAAGAAAGAACCCAGAGTTCAACACCATTCTGTGGATGGATATAGAGTTGTAGTCTGTGTCCATAATTTCGATTGATCCAGCACAACGACTGAATTATTTATCAAAGAGAAAAACAAACTGTTAGTGTTTCAAAAGCAGGCATTAACAGCTTCTGATTTTAACTTGAAAGGCTTTTTAGCTGACAGCCACAAGCAGTCTATAACATGTGGGTCTGCTTTAAGGTAGAATAGTTTGAACTTTCCGATTTCGCAAATCCCTTAGAGGCCGGATCAAAAAGGTTGTGCTTGAAATAAAGGAAATGGAACTAATTTTAATAATAAACATGTATTTTATGTAATTTGTGGTACATGTATTATTAATTGTATTATTGTACTCATTTTTAGAGAAGAAAAGGGGTGCTCCTTTCAGCTCACATTTTACTCCAGTAAAATGTCTGATGTTTAAATTATGTTAGTGTCACGATTGTAGTCCCTCCCCCTTAAGGGCGCTCCGGCTCTTTCACTTTTGAGTTGATTTTGTGCACCTGCTCCCGGTTCCTGCCTCCCTACTTTAGCCAGATGCTCACTCTGTTCCGGGCTCTGCATTGGTTCCTGTACCAAGCGAGTCTGGGATCTGGAACATCTGGTCATGTTCCCCCCTATTTCCCCGACCCTCCACTCCAGATCCTGCTCCAGTTTTTTAATTCTGTTTGTCTTCGTCTCGGATGGACCGCCCGGCTTTGGACTTTTGCCTCGTCTTGGATTTCCCTTTGGACTCTGTTTTGCATGGTTTGCCCCGGGCTCACCCCCTTGAAAACCTGCGCACTGTGGACATGCCCCCTGTTTTCATTCCCGACTCCTGTATGCTTTTCCCCCCATGTTTTCCTCACTCATCCCCGGATTGTGTCGTCTGCATAGGGTCCCAAAATAACGCTTTCATTACAGTTAGGCTATGCAATTCGTTTTTCATTTTTGATTGATGTATGTTTTAACATCTTTAGCAAGTACAGTAGGTGCTTTGCGGTTTATCTGGATGACTGTCTCTGTATAACAAAGCTGGAAAAGAAACACTGAAACAACGCAGGAGGGCAGATGGACTACAAGGCAAAAATAGTCTGAAATATGTTGATTTACTGGAAACGGCAATTTGGACCCCAAATAGGAGACTTAAGTTAACTAATTCTAACTCTTGGGAAGGAAACACAATAATGATAAGACTAATGATAAGACTAAATTACCTAGTTTTTTTGTAATTACTTAATATTCAACATTCCTCTGAATGTAAATACCATCTGACATGAAAAGAGATTTGCTGTGAAACAACAAGATTACTGACCTTTGGGGCAAAGCAATTAAAACATTGTAATATGTTTCTCAGAAAAAAACCAACACTCTGCTTAACAGAACCTACCAAAGCACATCATGATGGCACACCTCTTTCATTTGGGACATTATGTATTGTTAGAGCTCTAGGGTTATGTGCTTATTACAGGTGTTGAATTTGTTTGTATGAGCTGGATTAATACCTAATGATTAAACATTATGGCGTGATGCCACTGATTTGAAGGTTCAACAACTTTTCAGGATCCAAAAGAGTGTGAAATATTTATACATTAGGATTTAATCAAATTGGCTTTTACTTTAAACACAAAACAGCTCCTGAATAATTATCATGCAAGTGGTATGGACAGCTGCCTGTGTAGGAATGAATGCATGTCTGATTTTAAAAAAGAAAGAAAAATAGGGAGAGAGAGAGAGAAGAAAAGACATTTGTGTTTGTTTTCATCAAGGTCACATTATAATCTGCTACAACAGATTGTGCTGTATTAGATTTCCGTGTCATGCTAGTCGCCAGGTAGTCATTTTTAATATGTTCCCAATTTAATCAAACCCATTCCTTATATGTAATTGCCCCCTGAATTTCACAACCGGGACAGACAAGGGACTAATTATTTTTCTGCTGTGTCCCAAAAGAGCAAAGAGCAGTTGACATGGGCTTAAGTGTTATTATTCGAGAAATATTTCCCCCCTTTATATATGCAATGACTAATGCCAGATTTGACAACAAACCCAACATTGTTCTACATTTGTTCCTTAGTAAATCGTCCTTGCACGTGAAGTTAAATGACTGGGGAGCAGCTGAGTGGCAGACTGTGTTCTAATAAATTGCTCAGTTTACCCCAAGAGGAATAAGAGTGGAGAATCACAAAGTTAAAGCTTGTGCCAAGAGCCCAGGTGGATTCTCAATATTTTTAGCATGTGGAGCTTTCTCTCCATAACCTCACTACCTCTGAATATTTG
Source organism: Lepisosteus oculatus (assembly GCF_040954835.1). NCBI lineage: Eukaryota > Metazoa > Chordata > Actinopteri > Semionotiformes > Lepisosteidae > Lepisosteus > Lepisosteus oculatus. The sequence goes on along the minus strand of NC_090703.1, from coordinate 11,120,436 downwards.
GAACAATCTTTTTTTTAAATCATCGAATTGCAAATAACAGTGTTTCTTGTGTTGCAAGAGCTGTGGCATCGGGTGAAGTCTGAAAGCATTTCCCAGCTGTCATTCCTCAATATTTTTTTTTACACGTATATAAAGATACATGGTGTAGTTACTTATTTCTGTAATAAAACGAAAAGGACCAGTAGTAACTGGAAGTCATGAACTTCCATAGTCTTACCAAAATACCTGATGGAAAATATAAACAGTTGTACTGCTGATAAAAGGAAAGGAGGCAGGAAGACCATGAGAAATTATGGAATCAAATAAGGAACAGGACAAAATAACTGAAGGGTCTGCGCTCTGTTAGTAACAACCTTAATCGATTTGGTTGTGGATAGTGGGATACCATGTGGGACAGAGTGTTAGTGGGTCTACAAGAAACTGTTACACAGAAATCCATTATTCTGACAGTGGGAATTTTAGTGTAGAGCACAGAGAAGAAATAAAATCAAAATAGGAATAGAAATTTGAGCTTCAGCTGAAGTTCTCTTGTGTCTGTTTCCTGGCTTTCTAAAAAACAGAAAACATCCTCTTTTATTGTCGGTTGTCTTGTACTCTGGCCTTTCATTGTTGTTGCCTGGCCTCTTGCAACCCTTCACAATTTCCTTAGGTCAGTCCTCGTCTCCATCTTCCTCCAGTGCAGTGAACTTCAGAGGCTCCGCCTTCTTCTACTGATGATCTTCTCCTGGTCTAGTATTGTGGACATTGGGCCATTCCCCATAGACTTCTGGGAAATGTAGAAAAGACAAAAGGTCCTCCATCATCTTTTCCTACTGCCCTTTTACAGAACAGAAAATAAAATCTTGCCCCATTCCTTGAACAGTTTGACTTTTTGAAAGGAAAAGAAGATAAATTGCTAACATGGGTAACATTTTTAATGACAAAGAAGTTGATAATTTGACATAGGAACCACATATAAGGTTGACTTCAATGGTTCACAAGTCATATATGGGTATGGGCACACTATGTATCTGTATATATACAGTGCCTTGCGAAAGTATTCGGCCCCCTTGAACTTTTCAACCTTTTGCCACATTTCAGGCTTCAAACATAAAGATATAAATGTTTTATTTTATGTGAAGAATCACCAACAAGTGGGACACAATTGGAACGAAATCTATTGGATTTTTGAAACTTTTTTAACTAATAAAAAAATGAAAAGTGGGGCGTGCAAAATTATTCGGCCCCCTTGCGTTAATACTTTGTAGAGCCACCTTTTGCTGCGATTACAGCTGCAAGTCGCTTGGGGTATGTCTCTATCAGTTTTGCACATCGAGAGACTGAAATTCTTGCCCATTCTTCCTTGCAAAACAGCTCGAGCTCAGTGAGGTTGGATGGAGAGCGTTTGTGAACAGCAGTTTTCAGCTCTTTCCACAGATTCTCGATTGGATTCAGGTCTGGACTTTGACTTGGCCATTCAAACACCTGGATACGTTTATTTGTGAACCATTCCTTTGTAGATTTTGCTGTATGTTTGGGATCATTGTCTTGTTGGAAGATAAATCTCCGTCCCAGTTTCAGGTCTTTTGCAGACTCCAACAGGTTTTCATCCAGAATGGTCCTGTATTTGGCTGCATCCATCTTCCCCTCAATTTTAACCATCTTCCCTGTCCCTGCTGAAGAAAAGCAGGCCCAAACCATGATGCTGCCACCACCATGTTTGACAGTGGGGATGGTGTGTTGAGGGTGATGAGCTGTGTTGCTTTTACGCCAAACATATCGTTTTGCATTGTGGCCAAAAAGTTCGATTTTGGTTTCATCTGACCAGAGCACCTTCTTCCACATGTTTGGGGTGTCTCCCAGGTGGCTTGTGGCAAACTTTAGACGAGACTTTTTATGGATATCTTTGAGAAATGGCTTTCTTCTTGCCACTCTTCCATAAAGGCCAGATTTGTGCAGTGTAAGACTGATTGTTGTCCTATGGACAGACTCTCCCACCTCAGCTGTAGTTCTCTGCAGTTCATCCAGAGTGATCATGGGCCTCTTGGCTGCATCTCTGATCAGTCTTCTCCTTGTCTGAGCTGAAAGTTTAGAGGGACGGCCAGGTCTTGGTAGATTTGCAGTGGTCTGATACTCCTTCCATTTCAAGATGATCGCTTGCACAGTGCTCCTTGGGATGTTTGAAGCTTGGGAAATCTTTTTGTATCCAAATCCGGCTTTAAACTTCTCCACAACAGTATTACGGACCTGCCTGGTGTGTTCCTTGGTCTTCATGATGCTCTCTGCGCTTTCAACAGAACCTTGAGACTATCACAGAGCAGGTGCATTTATACAGAGACTTGATTACACACAGGTGGATTCTATTTATCACCATCAGTCATTTAGGACAACATTGGATCATTCAGAGATCCTCACTGAACTTCTGGAGTGAGTTTGCTGCACTGAAAGTAAAGGGGCCGAATAACTTTGCACGCCCCACTTTTCATTTTTTTATTAGTTAAAAAAGTTTCAAAAATCCAATAGATTTCGTTCCACTTCACAATTGTGTCCCACTTGTTGGTGATTCTTCACATAAAATAAAACATTTATATCTTTATGTTTGAAGCCTGAAATGTGGCAAAAGGTTGAAAAGTTCAAGGGGGCCGAATACTTTCGCAAGGCACTGTACATTTTACAATGAACATCTTTCAGGATTATGGTGCATTTTAAGAGCATGCAGCCACATTGAACTATAGGATCAAATATTAATTAGATAATTTTGTTTCACAGCGCTGGAAGGTGGAACCTTCTAAGCAGACTTCTAAGGATGTTGTGAAATGGCAAGAGCTATATACCCTTTACATACCTAGTTTAGACAAGACAGGTGTGGATTAATATCATGAAGTCACTTGTTACCAGCTAAGATTCCGGCTGCTGCCTGCAGTACCAGCTGGAGCCTGTAAATGGAGTTTGACGGGAGTTCACTAAGTAGAGTTTTGCCTGGGCTGACACAGGAAGGCACAACAGATGGATAATCTCTGAATCTGCAACAGAGAGATAACATGGACCTAGAAGTAGATGGATAAACCTCATGGCAGATCCTCTGTACATGTTAAATACAATAGCCAATGTCCAATTTACATTCTACATCAGGGTCCTCAAAACCTGATCCCCAAAGGCCTGTGTTGTCTATACACCTTTCTGTCTTGCTGGCCTTTTAAAATCCTGAATTAATTCGACACATTTTCCAATCTCTCCGAACACTTCCAGTGCTTTTGCTTAAAAGGAAAATGAAAACCTGTAGACACTGGCCCTCCAACTCCAGGACTGGGGACCCCTGTTCCACATTTTCCAATAAGGGACAGCAGCATCTGAAACACCTACATTTTTAATAGGGGAATAATTGTATCTTGTTCCTTACTATGAAAAGGTAGTGCTCTGCTCTTTTAACTTTTTGAAAAAATTGAGGCAGACATTTGGCGAAGTCAAAAACAAATCTTACTCATGTAGTTCAAGTTTCATTTGAGCAAAAACAAGTCTCCGGCTACTTTGTTTCAAAAGCAAAATGAAATGCCAAGACAGTATGAAAACAGTGCAAAGCAACATTTCAAGACTGTCATTAGCTGTTGTATATTCACATTTTAGTTGCTGTCACACATGCATGCCAATATCCATTTCTATTTATTGAACAGAGCAGGCTTCTCTGAGCAGTCTTTCTCAGCTCTAAAGATGACAAAGTTGTCTGTCCATGGATTCAAAGAGATCTGTGGAATTGGGAACTGCCTGAAGCAACATGTCACATGTCTTTGACAAAATAATGTCTGACATACAGCACCATGCTTCACATACTGACTGCAGGAGGTAAAAAAACTGTTTCTAAATTGCAGAATTGGTAACTGCTTAAACTGTCATACATGACTGATTTCCACTGTCAGAATTAGGAGGAGATGTGGTCTTTTATAGCTATACGACACCCTGATGAAATGGCACGTTTATGCCTATTCAGTTTTGAAGACTGGAAAAAGCACTGCAAAAGTGGAATTAGCCCTTACTAGATATAAATACTTCAGAAATTCTACAGGTCCATTCTCCCATGAGTACTGATTATACAGGATAATACTAACCTGCATAAGTACCACATGAGCAGGTGTGATTACATCTGCTTACTGCATATGTTCCATTTTGCATTCCTGATTACATACAGAGACAAAAAATATCTGATATGAATACAGGGCAATAAACATGCATATTAGTTTGCATGTGCAAGGGTGATGCGTGCATGCATAAACAAATGCATGTATGTTAATTTTTTTCACTATACTGCAATGACCACCTTATCATCCTCATTGGTGTCATGCAGGACCCCAAAACCCAATAAGGGCTATCCAATACCCCTGAAATAAAAATATCAAAATTCAGTACAGTTCGGTTGCGTGATTGGAGGTGGTGCAAAGATGTGGATGACAGGATGTGGATATTGGTAAAGAATGGTGTTTTTCTGATGAATCTCATTTCCAGGTTTCATCTGACAAAGGTTCAACATGTGCAAGAAGAAGACGAAGAAGAAGAGAAAGCACAAAAAGTTTGCAAGGAATCTGGAATTAACATCAAGCATTGGTCTATTGTTTCACCAAACCTTTAAGGAATTTAGACCCACTGATCCTGTATGTTCTCTGCTCAGAGCAAGGACTCCTGTGCCCATATGAGATGAATGAAGAGGGTCAGGGCCTGACAGGTTCTTCTGTCCTGTCTACCAATGCAGCCAGTCACCTTTTTAATTGCTGCAGCCCAAACTGTTGGTCACTTCCGTAGGGGTTGTATGATTTGATCCATACACATGACTTGAAACATATAAAATGAAATTATACCAAAGACAGATCTAATGTTAGACTATGTAATGTGACTCTTGAGTTGCAGTTCACAAGTATTTCAGTGTACTTAAAAGCCAGGCTTGTTTCATTTTACAGAGGCAGAAGACATTAATTTTGCTATGTTGGCCTGAGGTAAAGTAAGGGCAATTTCTACATGTCCAGTTCTCTAAAGCACTGACTTGTTATCTTGAAATGAAATGAAGACACATATCAGTTAATGGTATGAGATTTATAAGTGGGCAAACCTTTTTTTCCATTTTTGCAGTGCCGCAGGTAAAATGAAATGATTTTTACATACAGCTGCTTGCAGTTGAATGACTGCAGAACACTGAAGCTTCTAGTAGTAATGATGCATGCCCAAATTCAGTTTCAACAACAAGACAGGCTTTATGTTTTATTGGAAAAACAAAACTGTTTCTTTCACAGCAATGTTAAAAGAGAGCAATCTTAAATTAGTCAATTCATTTGACACAGGATTTATAAAAAATCTTCATTTCCAGTTGTCCCAAAAGGAGACATACAGCATATCCCTTTAAGTGAAAAAAGAATCAAGTTAATTGTATTCATGGAATATTAACCACAGGTTTGTATTACAAATTTAATCATACTTTGTATCAATACTATATTTTTTTCTTACACTTTGATGTAAAACATAGTTAATCCTCCTCCCAGGCATGATATAATATCTATAATCCACTATTTAATGTCATAGATAATGATTATTTCTGCTGGTGCAATTCTGGGCTTATCTATCTGGTCATCTAAATCTGAATTAACCTGCCTGAGGAATCCAGGAATTTAGAGTTAGGGATGTTTTAACTGCAGTTGATGAGCAAAATAAATATTTCATGTCTTCATACAACTCCTAGAAGGCAAGTGTTTCCTCTAATATTTTACACACTGAGTAAACTTAAGTGTCCATGAGCACAAACGTCAATGCTGTCAGCAACGTAAGGGAGTCTTAAACTTGGCACGCCCGACAAGTATCTAAAAAATTACAGGAAAGTTTAATTCCCTTAACCTACTTTTTATTTCATTTGCAATAGCAGAACAACACTTATTCTCCCACATCACATAATGCTGCTAGTAGCTATTAAGTAGCAATTTAAATTCAACTGATGCAGCAATTTTTGCTTGGACCCTACATTTATCCTGTACTGGCCTTTAGAATAACATATTACTTTACATTTTTATAATTCCCCTATAGCAGAGTTAGACCAATTGACACAGTGTCACAGAATACTATTCAGAGAAATTCTATATACACTAAAATAGATACTGTAATGAGGCCTACAAAACTGAACGGAAAATGACGTAAGATACCATGATCTCTTTTGAATTGACTCAGGAAGCTCACGGTTTGCTTTGTCTAATTGAGCCAAAAGACTTAGTGAATCAAATGAATAAAATGAACGAATCATCTGGGGACTCGTGAATCAATTCGTTTGATTCACTGAATTGCTTTGTTGTAGAAGAATTGTTCACAGACTGCACGGCTGCACAGAATATTGCAGTATTAAAATTCATGGTTATTTAAGACTGTGTCAAATAATGATACTTACAAGCTGTACCTGGAGCACTCACTGAAACAGTCACTGGACGACTTGAGAACCTACAATTTGCGCTGTGGCAGCAACATTATTATTACCATTATTAATATTATTGTAATTTTCCCACATTGACATGAACAGGCAAAGAAGGCAGACAAACTACCCAACACTGGGTTTTCGATGACTCAGGTCCCAGAAATGATCCTGGTAATTTGTTAAATGAAAGGCATTAATGCTGTTACAAAGCAGCAACAGCACTTCTAAAAAGTGGCCATTTTTTGTTTTGTTTTTAATGCATTATGCATTTTGTACTCCACTCATTGAAAATAATAACTCTTTTTTTAGTTTAATTCCTAATGCTAAATAGTACATTATAATGGCTCCAGGGAATGAGGTTTCAGAAGGGCTATGAGAGATTAATGACCGGGCCTGCTGTTCTCAGTCCATTGACCATCTTATAATTAAATATAACCTTTCAGCAGTCGTCTCGGCACATGTGATTAATATTGCAGATTGCAAGCTGCTACACAATGGCATTTTTGTTTCTAATATGAGTTTGACCGATATAGTTTTATAGCAAACTTGGTTGGCTCTTTCATTTATATTGTGGAGTCCTTCTAGAGCACACAGAAGGCCTTGATTACTGATTGTGTTTTTTTCCATAATGTCCATCATGCTGGTTGTGATGGGTTCCCGTTTGTTGGGAATTGTTACAGGTGCTCAGTATCTTCCTTGCATCTAAGATAATATGAAGTTGGCAACACCAGAGATCTTTTTTTGTCATACAGCACGGTTGACTTGATGGGGCTTAATCCTTCCCCACTGTGACCCACAGAAGAAGTTTAGGAGAGCATTGACTGACACTGTGGAATCCCTGTGGACTGCACCAGGAGCCTGCTTTTTCCTGTGTTTATTCCTAATCCCTGGATAAATACAAGTACATCTGTCATGAAATCCAGAGAGATTTGCCAGTGCTGCAATAAAATCCAGGTAAGCCTTATCCGAAGGAGATAAACCAGACTTATCAAATTCATCCCTTCATTTGTTGTTTCTTTGGGCTGGAATTCTGGGTGAGCTGAGAAGTCTGGGCAATTCGATAATCCCAGCGAACTGTGAGATATGTGTTCACTTGCTCTTCTTAATTAAATTAAAGCAGTTGAATGAGATAATCCATTTACCTTCAGAGATAAAATCCCAATACTCCAATGAACTTTGCTCTATCCCTTTAGAGTCTTTATTCTTTATGTGTAGATAGTCTCCAGGACTATTCCTAAATTGGAATTATGGAATGGGTAAATATGTGGGACAATAAAAAACAAGACTATTTTGTAATGAAAAACAGTGTAATTTTTTTTATGATAATGTGTAGCCAGACATGTTCAAAAAGGTAATGTTAAAATAATGTAATGTAATTGTGGATTTATGGTTTGGATTTATACAAATACCGTGCTATTTAATAGTGTATTGCACTCATTGTGCTATAGCGTCATATTCACTTTGTGTTTTCCTTATGTTCCTTGTTCATGTCGAAATTGTATGGTTCTTTAAAGTTATCAGTTATCAATAATGTAATCCTTTTTTAATGTCCCTTAGTATTTAAAGAGGCAAACTGTGGAGAATTGTTCTTATGTGGTATATGTAGGACTCATATGTAAGACAGTCCTACATGTTTGTTTCAACCAATAGAGTTATAAAAAACACATACAGTAGCTGCAACATTATCCATTTTATTGTATAAATGAATGCTTATAAGTATCATACAGTACATAATTTATTTTATTTGTAGGCCCTGGATATTGAATTGAATGCATTTCAGCAGAAAAATCAATGCTGTATGTTTTATTTAGAAATTACTCACACTTTAAATATTGATACATCTTGGAGGAGACTTGCTCTGAGAAACTGACAACATTCTTTTGGAGTCATATAATAGTAAACCTGCAATGAGTCATCTGTTTAACAACGTATTCAAAATCATTAAGAAGCTTTTTTCAAGTACAGTTTGAACAAATCTATCTAATATTATCTGTGTGTTTATATATCAGTACAGATAAACATACAAAGACACTGGACATGTTATATATTGGTAAACCTTGCAGGGCTTTAGATTGAGATTTTAAAAGGTAATGAACAAAAAAGTATGAGTGTAAGTGATGGAGAAAGATCAAGTGGGATAAAGGTAGAGTAAATGATCAGAAGAGGGAAAGAAATGTTATGTTATCTGTACCGTCCTCCCCCAAAAGTTTATTTTTACTACTCATTAACTACTCATTTTTTAGCTTATACAGTTTCCCACTGATAAGAAATGGTGTGCAAATTATAAATAATTCTGGGCAGCCCTGGTCTTTCAGTCAGCACTGGCTGAATATGTATGAAATACAAAATCCTAGGTAATTAACCACCACTGCAATGGCTTCATTAGCATCACACAGCATCTACATATTCACAAAAGAGAAATTGTTCTTATTCCTACCCAACATGGTCTTATACTGCAGGTGGGAAGGGAGCCACGGGGTGTAATTAATTGTCCTGTGACAGTCTGCACATCCCGTTGTCTGACAGATCTAATGTTTCGCTGAGGGAAGAGATTTATTGAACTCTGTGATCTGAAGTTTCCATATCTGCCGATGCACTCTCGCTGCAGGTGTTTGGATCATATGCCAGGCATTACCTGCTGGGGTTTGAAACTTCTGTTTATATGGTCACAGATTCCAGGATCTTTTTCCTTCCGACAGAGATCCAGATACGTAGCACCTGCAATCTCACTGTGACAGTTCCACCTCACTGTCATGTATAAAAATGAGCAGAGCTGAATTGTGTGCAATCTGCTTTTCCATGCATTCCATCCTAATTTGGATGTTCAGAATTAGGTACATCACTCCAACCACCTAAGAAACAGTAGTTCAGTAATTCTGTATCTATCATTTATTTTGTTATGGATAAGATGATTGCAGACAGAAAAAAAATTGGAAATACGATACATTGAAAGCATGTAGTTGCACATTTCATTTTAAGCATGTGGCAACATTTTACTTAATTCACATGTCACAATTTCTATTTATAATGATACCACAGTGAGCATCGCCTGTTCTGACATGGACTGGGTCCTGGAGAATCAACAATAATAATATTTCAAAGGAATAAAGTGGAATTGCACAGTAAGATATTTAATTGGAGCAGCAGGGTGTAATGGAAGTTAGTGTTGTCAGCTCACAATGGTAACTTCCATGCAGCTCGATCTTGGTTTCTAGGCTTGATTCCCACCTGGGGCGCGTTCTGCATGGAGTTTGCATTTACCATGTGGGATTTTGCTGCGTTCTCTGGTTTCATACCATAGTCCAAAGTCATGCTGTTTAGGTTAACTGGAGTCTCTAAATTGCCATTTGTCAGTGTGTAAAAAGGCATACAGTATATGTGTGTGTGCCCTGCAATGGACTGGTGTGCTTTTTTGTATTCTGTCTTGTACCCACTGTTTGATGATTAAAGCACCAGCTCAGATCCTGTGTAGAACTAAGTGGCGATTGAAAATGAACATGTAATTAAGCTACTACTTTTCTCAACAAGCAACACAAGCCATTACTTTAGCCATTGCTTTACCTCTTAATTGCTTTCCAATTCATCCACCCATTTTTCAACCTATTCTTCCAATTCAGGGTTGCATGGGAGCTGGAGTCAATCCCAGCAAGCAACAGGCACAGGGCAAGGTACCCCCTGGATGGGACACCAGTCCATCACAGAAAGCACATAGATACAAATGGAGATATACACACAATCACACCTAGAGCTAATTTTCCCAAAAACCAATTAACCTACCATTATGTTTTTGGACTGTGGGAGGAAAACAGAACACCCAGAGAGAACCCATGCAAGGAATTGAACCCAGGGCCCCAGCACTGTGAGGTAGCAATGCCAACCACCAAGACCCGACACTTCCCTTTACTTTACAGTCTAGTAGGAAAATGATCAGATTTGAAATGATTTTGATTGAAATTAACATTCATTTCAAATTATTCTGAAATATCTCAGATTCACTCATTTACAATGCCAACTGTCTCCCCTACATAAACTCTGATTTCAAAAAGGACTAGGAATCCCCCAAGAATACACTAGGAGAGTAAACGATTCTTACCATGTCTGTGCAGGAGATAATATTAATATTCTACCAAATTTGACATGCTGGACCCAGACAACAGCTCTAATCATTGTTGATACTTAAGTTACTCCAGCGGTAGAAATCTCAAAAGTGTTTTTGGACATGATTAGCAAAAAGTTTGGCAACGTATGGAAAGAATGAAAATAATGCTTCTTACAAAAATGAAAAGCATTATTAGATACTCTGGAAATAGAAAACACACACATAAAAATAGCTTTAAACTGTAAAAACGATGAAGATAAAACATAGGAACTACTATTGTTTGCCAAAAATAGCAATGATGTTGTCTGTCACATTTGATGTTCACAGTTATTTATGAAAAAGAAAATGGTTTCTAAAGTGGTGGGAACTCCCTTCAATCTATACAGAACATAAATGACTCCATCCCTTCTGATTATCATATCACAGGCCCTGCAGCTTGTAATAATATTACTAAAGGGACTGAGCTATCTGTGATACACTGCTCCCTCCTAGTCCTCACATACTACCTGATAGGTGCACGAATGTGATCTCTTATCTGCTTTGCCCTGGAATTTATTCATCAGGTATATGAAGCAGTGAAACATTTCAATTTAAAAATACATCTCATACGACTGCAATTAGATCATTTCTTTAAAGCTGATCAAACGCACTGTGTGTCCTTTAACCATTATGACTCAAACTGTTAGAAAGCTAGAGTGCCATTGGTAAACAATAGTGAAGCACTCAATATATTTATGCAGATTATTATGTTTCTGTTATTGCAGGAGACAGGCATTCTCGATAATCGGGAACTGTAGATTTTATTAAGATATGCAAACATTCTAAGGAAATGAAACTTTGATGCTGATGCTGCCTGTTGATGCTGATTATGAACCAAGCAGGTGCCCTGAAATGAGGAAATGAGAAGTATGTTTCTCAAAAGTAGGCAATTACTGCCTTCCATACAAAAGAAGTCAGCTGTAAAAATACAGACAAAAAAACACTATTCCAGGGAAGTCTTTTATTGTCTGTGCCTGCTGTTTGCCTGTTGTCGCCCTTCACACACAATGTGATATACAGTGGAACAGGACTAACTGACAGATGCATGCCCAGTGATAATAGAGATGAGTGCAAATGGGCAATTTTGTGTTTGTTCTGAAATCTGTGGCGCTAAAGTCCTGTGCAGCAAGAGTGCCTTTATGGGGCAGTATTATCAATCCATGCTTCACAAAATTCTGCACACATATTGAAGTTCTGAAGGAATATCTTAAAATGCATTTCCAGATTGAAGGCAGTTTAGAGTGTGAGAGGACAATACACTGTAGAATTTCCAAAGATAAAACACAGATTAATTTTTAGCACATCAGTATATTGGTACATTAATTACATTGTAGTAATGTAGAAGTTTCCTTGTAACTAGAAGTGTCATAATAAGTACAATAAATAATATGTAAAGAGCAAAAAGAACAGGATCCAAGCATTTTCTAAATAGTGCTATAAATAGTGTATGCAATGCTGTATTGTAGATACACTTGCAATTATTGATTTTGTTGCACCTATGTGCAAGGAATAACCTACAATTCAAATATGCAACATTATAAATATGGATTAATAATGTATTTACCTGGTACTAATGAAAACAACCCGATGAACAAGTAAGGAATCAGAAATAGACATTATTAAGGAATCAGTCAATTAGACATTTCTCCCAGCGTTACAAATGTACCAACTTGCTCAATTATATACTGTATGAGAAATAAAACTTATCTTACTTTAGTAACATATATTAAATCATTAAATTGTAGAAGTAGAAGGCTAAATAAAGAAATGTACCAACTATTATCAAAATCTTTTTATCTCTTTATTAAAAAAAATTGCTTCAAAAGATTTCTGTGGGTCTGTGCATATTTAATAGATGCTAATGTGCAAAGGCTTTGTATACTTTCCACACAAACCTGTGCTATGTGCCATTTGTGTAGTCACTCCACATGGAGCTTCATCGGCCTGAGTCATGATGCACGTGGAAGTTGTAGAGAAACAATTGCATTCCTTGTTTCAGAGAAGATCGTAAATACAGTAGTGGCAACTTAAGTGAATGTGATAGCTGGAACAGACATAAGCGAATGCATTTAGAGGTCATTCTGCCAAATCACAGCCCTAGGTTCATTAAAGGCAGCATTTTAAACAGTAATCCATTACCTTGTTGAAACTAATGAGACATTTTTCATCTCTGCTGTGCAGAACTCAACCATATGCTGAAGGTGCTCCCTCGTGATCTAGTCAAAACATCAGGCAGTGCAGCGACTGACCAGTTGGCAGAAAGGAAGGACTAAAAGTAACATGGAATAGCAAATGTTCAAGTACAGTAAAGTTGTTTTCTGTATTGATGAACAGATACATTGTTTTATTAGGACATTAAGAGCAGTAAACAGTCTGTAGCATCACATGGTTTCTAATCCACACCATCATCCTGAAATTAAACTGGCTAATGGCATGCAGCCTGTGTAAGGACAAAGACGTCCTGAAAGACCCAAGCTAAAGTGATATATTTGAACCTGAGCAAGGAGAGTGCTGTGCCTTCCTGTTGTAAGGCAGCTTGGTGAGTGCGTGTAGTTACTTTGAGGGAGCAGCTCACAGCTGTCAGGTTGGAGTAAAATCTGCTCGACAGCTGGAGAGGAGAGCCTGCAGAGTCCATCAAGCCAGTCTCTCGGAGGTGCACGCCAGAAAGAGGAGTCCACAGACATGCACTTCCACATGCACTGTCATGGAGGCACCCTGATGTACACACTGATGCTTGTGCTTCTCCTGGCTTGACAACCTGCTTGGTTTTACCAGTGGTGTCAAAGACATCGTGTACTGTATTCAGTAAACCCTTGCTCCATATACCCAGGCACATTTTACATGGAGCAGAGGAACAGAAGTGATGACAGTGATTGCCTTGGAGTTGGAAAAGGGCATGCAGCAGGCTCCCTAAAGCACTGCTCTTTTAGAAAGCACATTGGACATATCTGAAAGACATTACCGAGCACATTTTCTGAAAAAGTATAAAATACCCTGCAAAAGTCTGCATTTTATCAATAAAGAGGTGCAGTATCCTATTTAATGTCTTGAAATTAGTAAATGATAGCATAAATGCTAATGTAGAAACCAAAAAAACCAAACATTGCTTTTTTAGGTGACCATATTATGAAGAATTATAGAAAGTTTCTTTTTTGTCTTGAAACCCTAAACATTGCAACAAAACATTCTTATTTCTCTTCACCAAACCATTTCTGTGTTAATAAAAAATATTTAAACTGTCACCGAGGTAATTGACTGACAGCCTCCAATATCCTTGAACCACAGAAGTGAATGACAACAGTGAAACTGTTGTAGCTTAAGAATCTGATTAAAAAACACCACAAATTATTCAAATACTACCTTTCCCTGCATGCAAAAGATATTTAATTCTGATGGAAGAAATGATTTGATCCTCCTGGCCAATCCAGTGCATTTCTTTTTAATGCACTTTATAAAAATGCAAATCACCCTCAAGATCCTAATGCTCCTACTGCCTTCACCTCTGAAAGAGCACAAAAAGCTCACTGATAAGAGTGGTTAATGTATTAGAATATAGAAGTGGTGTTGATGACTGAATTGGGCAAGAAGTTAAAAGGATCTCATCTGAGATTCTCTGAGACAGCTGAACAAAAAGCAAAGCTCTTCAGTGTTTCCTCTCAGGGAGGCACTTCAGACAGCTGCTGATAATTTATTCTGATTAGCCCTGACTTCATGTCAGCCCTCAGTCTAACTGCAGCAAATGCCTAACCTGAAAGGTCATAGTTCATTATTTCATCTCCTACTTGGGGACATCAATCGAAGAGCGCAGCGACAGAGCATAAAGCTGTGAGCTACTGTAAAAGGCCCCACTCTCACAGTCGTTACCTATGCACAGAAAGGCGCTTGGCGTGTTTGCTCAGGAACTGAGCATGCCGTGACCTCACGAACCATCAGGCAGATAACAAGCAGGCCCTTTTCTTTGCTGCCTGAGGCATGGAGGACCTCTATGGAACCACTTCTGCAGCTTGACTTGAAAAGTAACCTGCCATGGTCTCTGTGCAGTTAAAAAATAAATGCTATGTGATGGCTAGACAACAAAAACAGACATTCAGGCATAAGGCCGTCCTTCTACCAATCAGCACACTAATGGACTACTCCTGTAGTTTTGGAGAACAAAATGTATCGCCTGTCATTTACATAATTACATGTAAATCAGGTGATTATTTCTGTGTCAGTATCAATGCTAAGTTACCATGAGAAAAGGTGGTTGATATTTCCAACTGGCATATCCACAAAGCTAGATTACTAGAGAGAACTGAACAATGTTGGCTGTCCTATGTTGCACCGCATGAGTCTCTGGTCAGGGAGAACTCATTCAGCCAGCCTCCTCAGGCTCCTGGAGCCATTAGCTGTGCAGTGGCTTAGGTCATTGGTTTATTCATTTCCACAGTAGTGTTAACTAACTAGAGTTACAGGGTGACTGCAAGGCAACTTAATGCCTTGTATTGCCTACAACTGCCAAGACTACTGCATATTGTGGGTAACCACTTACTGTAACAATTTACACAAGTTCATAATAAATTTGGAAACATCATGTTTTAATTAATACAAAAACAAAATTTCGTACAGGTATGAAAGCAGGTTTAAGAATTCTTATAGAAATTTCGGCACATGTTATCCAGTATAAGGAGCTCCCTGTATATATAAAAAAACATTTGTTTTTTGTGTCTACACAGACATAATTCTGATTACTGCTACTTGTTCATGTATGATATGGCTAGGCTCTACCTTTGTAGTCACAATCAATTTACTAGTATGTAGTATTATGCTAAAAAATAATGCAAGAAAATTAAGTTTTTATAAGTAAACATTTAACAGTTAAAAAGATCGTACGTCAAACTCCGAAGGGTAGAAGCAGTATGATTTTTTTTGTCATATAAAGTACCCCATGAGGCTGTCATTACTATTCTCCATTCCTGTCATTATGTTCCCTATCTGCACCCCAAGTATCCATGTTTTAAGGCTGTAGAATATTTGGAAAGAAACACTGATTTATGGTAGGCAAGAAGCAAGGAGAGAAGAGCACAGCAAATTGGGGTTAATTTCAGACATCCTAGACAAAATGTGCAGCGTGTTAGATTTTATTCTTCTGTGTTAAAACTAGTTACTTTACTATGCAAAACAGCTGCCATAGGTATGGTTTATAGATATCACTCACTGTAGATTAGTTTTGCTTCAAAGAGGTTCTCTTTACAGGTATAACAGTAACAAGTGCTCAAACCGTCAATATTTACAAGAAGAGTAAGTGAATAATTAAGGAGGTTAAGAAGGCAGAATAATTTGTTGGATAACTTCAGGTGGCAAATGTTCTAGATATCTTGAACACAATATAAGTTATAAATAAGTCAATTTAATTCCTAAATTAAACATCAGAAACTTCTGGTGTTCCTTCCTGAAAAACCATATACCTGAGTTTTGCACTGTTAAGATATCACATGTATTTCTCTTTTGAGTGGTCTGTCCTTGTCATTTGTACCCCTTCGAGCACTGGTCCCCTTTTGGGGAAGACCCCACAGTCCTCTTCCTTTCTGTTGCTCTTCACTTGGTTCCTACAGTTTCTCCAGTCCCTACAGTTTCTCTTCAACTTGACTCTTTAGTAATTAATCAGTGAAGTCAACAAGCACAGGAAAATTCCGCTTACTCAAAGAGACACTGGTGTGCTGAAATTAAGCTTAAACCATCACGACCAATTTCCAATCCTTTCCAAGTCACTACTTTCAATGAGACACAGGAGCACCGAGCGAGGCTTAATCCTCATCACCAGTTTCACATCAATAAACACTACAATGATTCTTCTTGGTTAGCAGCAACTGATTTCCATCGTAACTGTATCAGTCACACCTGAAGAAGGCTCCACATTCGAAACGTTGTGTTTTCTTTCTTCTTTTTTCAGTATGGAATATACCTATTACTTATAACTGTATCTCTAAAAGCTGATCCTGTTTGGCCAGAGAAAATGCTCTTTAAAAATAATGAAGGTTGCACCCCTAACACAGATGTTTTCGATGTAATCAAACTATGTAATCACCTGTAAGCTATACTGAGACACAGGGAATAATCAAAATACAAACAGTGTCATTAAGACCCTTTATTTCCACCCCTTCGCCACTGTATCACTTTCTTAAAACATCTTCCTTTCAGGCTGGGGTATAGACACAAATTAATGCCTTTATCTCCTAGTTGCTCTTATAAGCCTCACAATTAGCCCATGGGCGTGATTAATCACACACAGAGCCTACCACACCAGTTCCTTTCCCTCATGTGGAATGTCACTCCCTCTGAGTGCTTTAGAGCAGCTGTGACACATTCAGCAGGTTCTTTCGATGACAGACAACCTTCTCTATCCAACCACATGGCATCATGAGAAAACCTTTCCTTTGCGAAATGTCCACAGTGATACATCATAATCAAGGTGTAGTAGGTTGTGGTAATGCTCACTGAAAGCACTACATTGGAAGTATTAAAGTTCAGGAATTATGTCACAGATAAGCAAAGAACAAGTGTCATGCATTAGTTAAAAATACACCATATAAATGTACAATTATGGCCACAGCAGTGTATTACAGCTGAATAAAACTCAGATGCTCCTGAGACCTGAGAAACAAGTTCCCTGATCACTGTGAAAACTGTTGCTGCACTATTTCCTTTGGTGTTCTCCAGCCCTTCAAAACACGTCCTCTCTAGTGGCTTGTGCATGGGACAACTGGGTGTGTAATGTTAAAAAGCAATTAAAACAAATCTGTTCACAGCCTACTGCGAGTACTGTTTTTTAAAAATCTGGACGAGGGCAGCTTTACTTAATGAAATGATTGATTGCATTGCTGTGAGTTTCGGAAAACCAAGCAAGTTTGTGCTCCTAATAACCATAAGAATTTAAAACAATTTCCCCAGGGATCTCTGGGGCAGTTTGTAATTATCTGTGTTGTTTGGACATTTGTTCAATCGAGGCAGCATTATAAATGAGGATGTTTCTAAATTTTTTTAAATGTAGTTTTGCAATTGAAAATGATATAACATTTCATCCTACAAGAATCAGGTTTGTTTCCCTAGTTTAGTAGATTTAGGATGCACTTTGGTGTTTGTACTTAAACAACATGTTATCTTTAAAAGAAGAGACAAGGACTTAATGAGTAGCAGCTAAACTTTGTATCAAATGGAATTAAAGAACAATAGAACAGAGAGACAAACACTAGAGCTGGAAAAGGCTGAACTCAGGAGCTAAAGATAGCACAGCACAGTTTACAGAAGCAGTCACGCATAGAAAGTCAAGCTTATTAAAATGCAGCCTGACGTGATAATAATTACGTGTTTGGCTTCCTAAGTGTGTACACAAAATAAATGAGATATTAGAATGTTTCTGTCAATAAAACTGAAGAGCAGAGAGTATAAAATGTTTCAGCATTACAGTCAATTACACCATGAATGCTCTGGAACGGAACTAATGGCCAGGAATGGCAAAGGTGGAGATATTAATCACAAGCTGAAAAATAAACTGCTGGGGTAGCTTTGCCTTTTGGTTCTGATATATGAATGTATCCCCTGTAGTCAAAGTGCAGCCTTTGTTACAAGTATTTTCTTGTTTAGCACTAAATCTTTTTTAAACTGTTTAATTAATCAAAAAATCAAAAAATATCCAAGCAAACTGTAAGTTTCATGTCATAAATAATGCCATTACTTTCCAATTTAATATCAATGTCTGTAAAAAGTGATGTAATGACAATTTTGAAGTGAAGATTTGGCTTTTCTGAAGAGTATAAATCAAAGTAATAACATCTAAAAATGTAAACAATAACGACTGAAGCTAAATACCTGAAAATGAATAACTTAATAAAAATATAATAAAAAATAAAATAAATCCTGAGAGTTATGTCCTTGCAGATTAACTAAAGAGCTTCAAGAATACTTACATTTTTCTGTTTTTGAAAATTAACTCATGGGCTCAAAGCCCCTAAACAGTGTTTGCCATGGTCTCCGCTGCTCGGATGTCATGGGTTCGAGTAAATCCCAGCTCTTGCAGCCTGTGATTGGGGGTGTTTGCCGGTAGGGCACTTTACAAACACTGCTGGAGAATATTTTAGCCTGTGCTGCTGGACAGACTCCAACAAGACTCAAGGGTTATTACGATGTCCACCCTGTGGTTGTTACCTGAGTTCTCCAGCCTCTCTAGCAGGTATGCAGTGTGCAAAATGAAAAGTCAGCTTGACACTACTTATGACATCTTCCTATTGCGCCCAGTGAACCTAATCAAGGAAACCACCCAAAGTACTAAAGTCAAAAGGAGCTGTGTTTATATATGTATATTATATTTATATACTAATAAAGACATAACTAGGACAAATATTCCTATTTTCATAAGAAAGCAACCATTAGAATAACATAGAAATATATTATTGTAAAGCAAGTACGTGTATCATCTCAGAAGAGGAAAAAATGAATGGCTTGCACAATGTTTATCTGGGTCCTACCTCATTAATACAGTAAATCCCATTCTCCATTTCCTTTCTGGTTCTTTGCTTCTTTTTTCCCCACTAAAAAGAGCAGCAGCTTGATGCGGAACCTGCTTACCCTCTCTCAGCCGGAGACTGTAAGCGTTTTTTAAAACGATGTTGTCAAACAAACCTCACTCGTCAAACAGAATGGAGGAGAGCTTCGTGAACTAGATTGCACTGGAGATACATATGTCTGGCAGGCGGGTTTTATATGAGTTGGTTTTTGTGCTGCTTTTGAGTAATGATGCGTTTTGCCAGGCTGGCAGCGTGGTATGCATGTGGCTCCTGTTCACTGCAGACACAGAGAGCCGACTGCCAGGCTGCCTCTATTGCTGCTTGCTGTCTACACTGTCTGCTGCCTCTGACTGGCGTTTTGTCTGCTGCAGCGTTTGGTTCCTCATTCAGCTTGTTGCTGGCCTTGTTTTCCATTTGGTTAGGTTGTAAATCATTGTTACTGTCACTCAACACTCTGCTTCAAATGAACACGAGTCTAACCAAATAGCCTGAATGCAAGTTTTCTAAAGCCATTGAACTGTTTAACATAATATACTGAGTTTTAATACTTATGCTCCTGCAATCATGTTCCTACAAGTTTGCGACAGCTAGAATCAGCATAGGCACTGTTGCTCAACAGAGAAGGCTGGCCAGCACACAGAATCCTATCCTGAATTTTCCCTGTTTCCCTATAAACCCAGGCCTCCTCAGAATAAGACTCAAAGTGCACATTGACAGAGAGTTTCTGCGGAGATGATTGTCTCTCTGAACAACAGCTAGCAAACTGCTGGAGTTATCTGTGTGACATGCACATTTTAGAACTTCTGAACTCCAGAGGAGAAGCAGCCGAAAGTTAAATTAACATTTTCACAAAATGACAAAGCGGCAAAAATATATATTTCCCAGACTGTGAGCTCTCCCTTCATAATATTCCCCTTGACTGTTTGTAGCTCTAAACATGTGGCACATTTTAACTCTGGTTTAAAGGAGAGTGGTCTGATGGGAAACACCTGCATGAGGTCTGATTGCGACCTTTTGTCTGTCTCCTGTGTGCGTTACTAATACTGTTGCATGTAATTATAGCTCTCTGAGTCTTCAATGCAGGTAATATTACAGAACTTCATTAAAGAAATTAGCCAATTAAGGAGAGCTCATATATATTCATTAGCTTTTTAAATCCAGCTTTGATTAACATAAAAGATCAAACATCTCCTGGTAGATATGATTTGCTGAACAGCTTGCAGAAACAAGGTTCGAAATCTCAACCACAAATGTCCACCATCCCACTAAGATTCCAACTTCCAAATTTAATTATAATGTAATTATGGAAATCAGAATATAATAGTTGTGTAGTTAGGTATAATTAACTCAGGCAAATATGTTAACCTGATAATTTGTATTATTAGCTTGTAATATCAATTTCAGGGAACTTGCAGGCTATTTAGCTTAGTTAATGTGGAGAAACATCTGAATTAATGAGAAGTAATTGGTCTGTTCTTGATAATAAAAATGGCATCACTTAAAGTTGAGGCATCACTTAAATTGAACTGAGGCCAATTACTTTGAAACATTACCATGACTGAGGACACAAAATATTTACTTTAAAACCAATAGTATTTGAACAGACATCTCATAATGGACCCTGCAAAAGACCTTTCAGCCCAACTTAAAATGTCACATGAAATGCAAATACAGGATAGCTACATGACACAGGCATTTTAACTTGCAGCACTGCAGCTGTAATGTCCACAAAGCCAAAACGTACACACAAAGCCATCATTCTTGCTCATATTAGCTCATTTGCAAATTAAAACGAGCTCTTGATCCATGTGTAGAAGACCCTTTATTGCTATGCAAGCAGATTTATTGGGCATGCATTTTTGATGATTTTAGGACCAAACCAAGCTAATTACTTCCTTAGGGATCTCCATTAAAACTTTGTCTACCTACACAATCTTGTGTTCACAAGGAATAGAATACATGTGTAGAGCAAAAGGGAAGAACAAGGAAAAAGAAGACTTATGGTGTAGTCATCAAGTTTATCTACAGCATTGCTTTTACAGATTCACCTCATAGAAGTGCAGAAGAACAGAATGCATTCAGTCGGTTTGAGGCAAGTTTTAAAGCTGGAAGGCACAGTACATGTATCTACTGAAGCATTTGGTCTTAAGAAATTCTCCAAAGATCTTTTCATTCAGATTACCGGAAATCCTTTTTTATGTGAAACAAGTGTGTTTGCATACAATATGTTTCTGCCATTAGCCTCATCCAGCTATCAGGATGACAGACTGGAATGTGCAAAACATTTTTTTGCTTGAAGATACATTCATATCTGGAGGTAAAGGGTGTCTACAGGTTCACACTATCTTACAGTGTTTTATAGCCATTGGACCTGGCCTCTCAATAACCCGGTGAATCTTGTTAAAAACTCTGTCAAACTCTCAATATAACCTGTTCTCTTTTTTCGATCTTCCATCCCAAACAGCTAATGCAGTAATACAGCAGCTTCTCACCAGAAGCTTAGTGGAAAGAGGTGATGTGCAAGTAGAGAGATACAAATTTCAGGAGTCTGAGGCCACAGACTGCCCTTGACAGCAGCTTCCCTGTCATATTTCATTGCTGTAATAAAGGGATTTGAGCACCTACTAAGGCAGTACTACATTGTGATTATCGGTACATTCTGTCCTCTGATTATGTCCCTGAACCTTTTTGTTTGTTAAACTAACCAGAGTTGTATGATTTAAACTCATTTGTGAAATGCTTTTAATTTTTTTTTACTACCTTGATTTCTTCTGCTGCCTTTGCTGATGATTAGTTATCTACACTTAGTAAAAGTATTTTAAAAAATGCACACTGTAAGCATTTCACTAGGGACTTTTTTTTTTGCATTGGGATGAAAATCAGTTGGCTGTTTCCCCCCTGGGTACATGGGGACATATGAAGGATTTTGAGGTTATTAGTTACTGCACCGCCTTTTAAATTTTCTACTTCAAATGCTACATAACAGAAGGTAGAGGTTCTCAGTCTCTTCAGGAACATGCATTAAAAATCAAAAGAAATATCCTTCAGCAAAAAGAAAAAAGGAAGAACAATCAGTGTTAAACTAGTCACCAAATCCTCTCTGGGAGTCCTTGATATGAGAATCCCAGAAATTACCTCGACACCAAACGCTTTGCCTGAAGAAATTCCAAAGCAGGCTTGTGCATCTGTCACATTTCAATGTAATCAACCTGACAGTTGTGCATAAAGAAGGTGCTCGCACAGGGCTGCCTTTTAGTTAGCTTTGGAATTAAAGCACAAAGTATTTAATAAGTGAAATTTGATTGGATGTAAATTGATTTTTGGAAAAAAAAAGCTACAGAGAACAAAAGACATCAAAAGACAAAGAATTTCCAAACTAATTCAAAACAAAAAGAAATTATTTTTAAAAATCATCCAAAAAATGCATTTTTTAAAATAATGAATGAAGAATTGTGATAAGGGATTAATGCAGGATCATTTGTAAAACAGAACACATAAAAGCAGGAATTTAAAAAAAACGTCAGAAACTGAAATTAGGGATTAAAATATGGATTGATCAAGAATTTGGCAGTTCACATATGAGTGGCTGAAAGAGGCTACTTATATGTATAAGAGGCTTATATGTTTTAGGCAGCAGTGTGGGGTAGCAGTTAGGACGCTGAACCAGAAGGGTGTGAGTCCTAACCTAACCAGGTGTGATGCTGCTGTTGTCATCCTTGAATACTTTGCTCAGATTGCTGCTGTCAAAATCCATCCGGCAATTTTCCAACCACTCTATCCAATGCAGGGTCACGGGGGCCGGCGGCGAGCAGCTGGCAGAAGGCAGGATAAAACCTGGAGAGACAACACGTTCACGCTCACACCAGGGCCGATGATCCCAGAAGCCGATTAACCAGCCAGCATGGCTTTGGACTGTGGGAGGGAAACCACAGCACCTGGAGGAAACCCACACAAACACAGGTAGAATATCCACACAGACAGCACCCCAGGAACTGAGCGCAGGGCCCCAGCAGTGACAGACAGCAACGCTGACCAATGCACCCCCATGTCACCATAGCAACTAACCTCCTGTATAAAAGGACCTCCAAATGGTCATTATAAGTGACTCTTTGTTCTCTATCCATTTTTTCCTTTGCAAAGCAATGTTTTTCTTGTCAGTCCAAACAGATATTTAATCTAGAAGGTTATTTGTTTACATTGAAGAATAAGCATTTTGACAGAAAGCATACATACTTTCAAGGTACCACTAAAAAAGTCTCAAAGTGAATATGTGTAAAAGATAAGAGAGAAGACAACAGGTGCAAAGTTATTTTGTTACTCCTGTATCCGGAGCGAGAGACCAATAGTGTAGTAGTATAGTCTCATGTATTAGGATTGAACCGGAAGCTATAAAATTAGCACAAAAAAAATGTTGTGGCTAAGAAGTGGAGTGTGGTATAAATATTAGGACCATGGTGCCAAAGTTGTAGTGTTGTTGAATATTACCTGACAACCTTTTCAGCATGGTGGCTAGAACAGTATTTTATGTCAAAATAACAAAGAGCACTTTTGAATTGAAAATGCGTACTGTATGTAAGAAATTCTTTGAAAGACATAAATACAGTGATTCTGTATTCATTCTAAAGCAACTCTGTGAGCGGTAATTCATGTTAAATTCATACAGTACTTGCTCTAAATCCCTATTCTGCTTGTCAGAATGGGAAAATGACTTCTTAGCAACTCAAAGTTCCTCGGGATTCCTGTCCCATAAATTCATTACTTATTCATGCACAGCTGAAAGTGAAACCATGCTGATTCTAATATGGAACCATGGGTGGATTAAACCCAAGTCATATAGACTACCACAGCTCATTCAAACTGAACGTACCAGTGTTGGATCTGGAGAACAGATTTTTGGGAGGGGGATTTCTTATCCAGTCCAAAATGGTATTAAAAGTGACACAGCTACACACTTCTGTTAGCATTCTAAGTTTATATCTACAGTAAAGCATAAATATTGAAGTGATTTGCACAGATTATCAAAAACACTATTTGATGCACATAGCTTGTTAACTGTACAAACGAATAGTTTGGGGGTCATGTAAGCACAAATTGTAAACAATTGTAAACTCTTTTGGGATGTTTTGAAAGGCATCTGACTGTTATGTTAATACATGAGCCCCTAGCTGCCTGGAGGCAAACATCACTGGTCTTCTCTGTGTCATAAAGAGAGTTTAGTTTAAAAATACTCTGGTCCTGTACAACATCAATAATAACCGTCTTTGGGGGCCTCCTGCTGCAAGTGCCTTTTAAAGGCCATCAATAATTTCAGGCACTCAATCGTAAATTACTTCAGTCCTTCTTTACAGTGCTGAATCAATCAGGGTTGAAGTAAACTACCAAGGTACTTGTTTCCAGATCGAATTTTGTGTTTACCCTTGAGTTTAATGGGCAATGGATGAATATTTAAATGTTTTGTTAATTTGGTTTGCAAATGGAGGAAAATTAATAAAGGATTAATGAATACATACATTGCTGGTCCTGAAAAAAGTTCCAGAAGTTTAGCCTTTACTTTATGCCGATGAAGAGTTGTGAAGATATTTAAATACAGTATGTGGTTAGTGCTTTTAGAGGTGAGGGTTAGATCAAAGTCCTTTATTTAAAGAGATCAATTGAAGTTAATCATGTACTAAGCAATACTTGAGCAATACTTAATAGTGTTATTGACACTGTACGATTGTTCTGTGTGAAGGTATTGGTGGTTAACCTTAACCTCCTCATGTGTCCCCAAAAGAATGGTTGTGATCTCAAGCTGTTACCATATGTCAGTTTAAATAATCAAGCATGTGCATTAAAAGGAAATTCCTTCAATTTTCCCTACGTGTAAGAACTTCAAGTACATTGTACTCTAGTGTAGTATAATCAATGGTACAAGTTTTATTTCTAGTTCTTGTGTCCAAAGCTATCCCTAAGAAACCTTCTTATCACTGATACAGCTACCAGAATGTAAGGGTGGTATCTTAATTACATTAAGGCCCGTTTAGGTCTTTTTTAGAGATAGAAATCTGTGAGGCAATTGCATGTTTTCTATTGAATGATGTGCAATATCACAATATCAGACTTCTGAAATGGAAAGAGTCGTTTTTGCCATCAGAAGGCGCATGTTATACAGCAGAAACACATGCATGACTCCTTCATGATGTTTTTTTTTGTGTTGGTAATTAAATCCATCCCTGAACCATGACAGCAGCGCTTCATAAACCTGGAGTGCTTATCATCGTCAGCCGTGGTTTTGCAGAACAGGTTTTTGAGCAAGGTCTTTCCCTTTCTATTAATCATACCACTTCCACCGATGTAAATTGAATGTTAACAAGGCAGACGGAAATAAGCCTGTCGTCTTGCTCAAGAAAGGTTTTTTTCTTACTGAATGTTAAACAAAATATCTGACACATCTGCTAATGGAAATGGACCACTATTTTCTTGGCCACCGTGATAAATGTTTAATGTGAGGGATGACGATAGTAACACAGGAAAAACACTGAGCACTGTAGAATAATGTATCTGTGAATCCTAATTAAACCTACTGCAGTCTCATATGTGATACAGTGCTGTTTTTTCTAATGTCTTTCAGTAGCTGCTTAAAAATATTGATGTCATTAATACTTCATTTCCAAACTGTACAACTGAAAAGAACGCAAATTTGCTTTGTTAAAACCTGGCATTTCTAGAGCCTACTGTATATGGATTAGTGATTGAGTGAAAGATAGCAATTATGCTGAGGAACAGATAATAGTGAGAAAGAAGAGAACATGGTTTGATCCAACAGTTTGTCAGTACAGCTGGAGCGAAAGAAAATCACTTGTTTTGAGAAAAGGAGCCACAGATATAAACCTGATTGAAGGTTGCCTTGGGTTGACAATACATCAAAGACTGAGGTTGAGCATCTCTCATATTAGGTCTTCCTCAATTCTTGCACACTAATTATTTAAAGAAATCAGAATAATGGGTAATGCAAATTTCTGGTCTGGATAAAGACAGTTTCTCATCTTTGAGAGGTAAATATGAGCAAAGAGATATATCTTCAGTGCTAGTCTCTAAAATCTAGACTACTTTCTTATTCCTCTTTATATTATTGTATTGAGCAATGTAAAATTCTCTCTTATATAAGTACAGCTTGCTCTGATGGATTAATATATTTAAATTAACAGCATTCAGTCACAGCTCTGAGATTTTTCATTTGGAGAAGAGATTTTGAGGTGGTGGAATTTCTTCAATTTAATTATACTCTATTTCCAACAGAGAAGGTGTTGTGTGGATAGAGTAGGGGTGAGAATGATAGCTATTTTCAAAGATGCCATACTAAAATTAAATTTCTATTACAGTTTTGACCCATTTGAAAATTTGAGTCAAGGTAACCTGATTATTGGATACATTTCTCATGTCATTAGCTTTAATACTTTCAACCACCTAGATCATAGTCTGTATGAACCTTTTGTTCAGACACATTCTTTACAATGGCATTCAAATTTTATCATGAAAGGCCTGACATTTTGCAGGCAGCTTTCAAAGAAAGAGAATTGCACATGTTCCCATGGATATTGTATCAATTACGGAAACAAAAGTATTTCTTTAACCAAATTTAAAAATAATGTTTTTTTGTATTAATTATAAAACTGTTACCTTTGTGATTATACTGTATTTTTTAACCGGTAAAGGTACAGATTATTTGCACAACAGACCATTTTGTGGACTTACCTTAAACACCTTCAAATTAGAAATAGGACTGCAGGTAATTTTTGACAGGATTGTATTACACTGTAATCTTATCATTTCTGTTTGCCCCAAATTACTTGAGGTCACATCCCTAAATCTAATCAGAAATAAAACCTACATGCCAAAGGAAGGGTGTAAAACATTTATGAATGAGCTGTTGTCTGTGATGGTTGGAGCCTTTTGATGCTGCAGTCTCAACTCCTTTCTTCAAAGATTTCAGTAACACACAAAATGATTCAGTTCGACCACCATGTTGGTGTGTTGACGTGAACCCTTTATTTCTGTTTCTACTTCACTGTATTTGCAGGATGAGTTCTGTTTAATAGAATATTGCTGGCATTAGCTGTATCAGTATTGTGCATCTCTCTGAGATTCAGTGTTTTCAGTAGGAGGTTTAGGTTAGTGTATGATCTTCAGCTGACATTTGCCTGAAGTTGAATATCACTACTGAGTTTGATAGGAGATGATTTTTGTGGTGACCATTTAGTATCTGTAGTCATAGACGATGATGTTTTGTGGTGATGTGTTACAACAGAACAGAAATAAATTTTCCTCGGTTAAGTGACAAAAAATGGGAATTTTATTTATTGTTTTCCTTCAATCTATTTTTGCATTCAGATTTTTTAGTATTGATTTTTATGTTTCTGTTAGAATACATTTGTTTTCTGTGACATAAGCGTACAAAATAATCTTTTATCAACAGCTGCACTTTCATGGGAATAGAAAAGGCATTCTGGGTTATTTCTGCCTGATTACATGTCTGAAAACATGTTGAAAGCTGAACTAGCATTAATGCTGACTGCTTTACAACCTCAGAGAAGTACAAAATCATGCCCTTTTATTTTAATGAATTAAACTCAAAATATAGTAGTGTACACAACTAATAACAGCAGTTGTGTACAATAAACATTTTATGTCTTTAACTTTGTGTAAAAACATTATTATTGATGTGTTTTTACTCTGGTTGAAAAAGTTATCAATACATTATCAAACCCAGCTGTAACAAGGCCATTTCTATTTTTCCATACCATAAAGCAATGGCAATATCTTACAGAGATGCACAGTTTTCTTTATCTTTACATTTCTAATGACTATAGCATCTGATTAATTACTTCAACAATAATCTGCCCTGAGGTTAGATCAAACAGTAACCACATTAAATTGAATAAATCTACATGACTTTGCCTGAGGGGCCACACTGCCACTAGAAGCAAGGTTTAAAGGCAATGTTATAACCACTGAGCTTTATTAGCTAAAAAGATGCTGCTTTATTTGAAATTTCTTATTTGATGGCAGCAGCATTAGAGACAGAGTCTTGCTTATCCCCAAGGGACAATTTGTTTTGCAGCAACAGGCTAGAATAAAGAACACATACAAACAATACACATATACAAATATTGTATCAGGGGGAGTGGTGGCACTGTGGCTAAGGATCTGTGCCTGTTCCTAGAAGGTTGCTGGTTCAAATCCCACAGCTGGCAGAGGAATCCTACTCTGTTGGGCTCCTGAGCAAGGCCCTTAACCCCAACTGCTCCAGGGGTGCCATACAATGGCAGACCCTGTGCTCTGACCCCAGGCTCTCTCCCTGTCTGTGTGTCTCATAGAGAGCAAGCTGGGGTATGTGAAAAGATAATTCAGAATGCAAGAAATTGTAAAGGGTTAATAAAGTGATGTTATCATTATTATATACATGCACAAAAGAATGACCTGTTAATGGCCCAGGTATACACGAGAAATTAGACCTCATCAACTAAATGAAGTTAAATTAAATTGTGAAGTCTTTTGAGGGGAGAAATTGGAGTCGGACAAAGGGTGTTGGGTCCTCTAGAATGGAATATAAATTACGCAAAACTCATAAATGATAAATGTTGGACAGAGCTGAATGTCTTTCTGAGACAGACACTCCTCCCCAATTTCTTCTTACTCTTCACATTCAGATTCCCAAGCCAGCAAAACAGGATAAAAGATAAAGCAGATTGAAAAGAGAGAGAAAACGTTATCAAATTATCAACCTTAAAGGTTTTAAGATTCCTTAAGAAAAATAGATGCTTTTGACCTTGTTTGAAAATAGTATCAATGTTTGCCTCAGAATTTGACTTGCAGTCCAGCACAGTCCCCAAATACTTATATTCATCAACCATCTCCACTGATTCATCCCCTGAGGCAGGTTTGAGTGGAGGGTGTGAGTGTTCTTCCTAAAATCAATTGCCATGTCTTCACTCTTAGAGACATTCACATTCAACTTGAAATAGTTCTGTTCACACCAAGTGGCAAACTCTTTTATAACTGGTCCATTCCCTCACTCCTCTGCTTGCCACAAATGAACAAAAACAGAGTTGTCTACAAATTTAATTATGTGTCTTGAGTGACTCTTACAAACATTTGTATACAAGGCAAAGAGTAAGGGAGACAAAACACAATCTTGGAAAGGACGAGTGCAATAATACAGCTTTGTAGACAAAGCATTGCTGAGTTCTATCTGTGAGGAAAATCAGTAACCTATTTGATAAGATAAAGATCAGAATTAGACAATAACTTAGTTACCAGAAATATGGTTGAATGCAATTAAATGCTGAAGAAAGGTGCTGGAGGACAAGGTAAAGAAGGTTTATTGTAGCATATTACACACCCCTATATGCCCCATAAGCAAACTGAAATGGGTCTAACTAATCATGTACCTTTGCCACAGTCTCATTTTTCACTGTTCAAAGGTTTTCATAACCAGTGTTATTATATTATATTCAACTATAATCACTGAATGAACTAAGAGATATGACCACAACTGATTCTCTCCAGACCCTAGGAATCTTTTGCCAATTTAACGACACTTGGAAAATAAAGGAAAAAATGCCACACAGCTGTCAAGCACATCTTTTCAATATCTACCCCTAACAGAATTAGGACCTGGAATCTTCCTCTCCTTAACATGACTGAACAATTTACAAACCTTTTTTTCCACCTTTGAAACAAATGCTCCTGCCTCAATTCTTATGCTTTTCTACCACTGAAATAATACCCAGCCATGCAGAGCATGAATTACTTTTACTCATTTCACTCTCCAATTTATCTTTATACTTTAATTTACCAATCTTAATCTCTCTTTTAACATGTTTTGCCTATTTGGTGCTGGCTTGAGAGATATTTGTCACCCAGGGCTTGTTATTAGGGAACGCAGTGCAAGATTTCAGAGCTGTAACAGTATTTTCACAAAGTGTTACATAACTAGTAAATGCATCTGTCAGTTTGTCAAGATCAGAAGTTGAGTGCTTAAACATATCTCCCAGTCAGAGTCCTTGGTCCAGACACGAACCACCCTGTATTTTACTTTATCTCTCTTCAGGACAGTTTTAAGTCAGGTTTGAAGTATTTAGGTTTAGATAAGGTATTAGGTTAGACCCAGATATACTATGTCGTGAACCCAGTGGGATATTAGCAGTGGATTTGTATGCCTCCTTAATTCATCTGTAACACAATTCCAATATTCTATTATGCCTAATTGGACAGGTAACAGTGATGAAAATAATTAAGTGAGTTTTGAAGGGTACAGCGGTCACAATCTCCCATGATGATATTAAGAGTATTAGGAAAGTAGTCCAGGTGATTCTCTCCGGTGCCATAATCATGTTGGTTTTTGGATGAATACAGACCACTGTCACAGAAATTTGAGGAAACTCTCTAGGGGAGTGAAATGGATGCAGTGAGACTAATAGGAGCTCAATGTCAGGCTTGAAAAAACTCTGTCTCCTAGCAAAATTAACATGTAGAGTCTCTTCTTGAACCATATTCCATGCTTGTTCCTGTGCTTTCCCTGCATTGTTGGAACTTGTTAGCCGGGTCATTTACCAAAGTATTTGTCAAAAGCATTTTTGGATGTCACATCTGCAGCTGAAGCAATCTTCAAGAGACTGGTTTAGATTACCTCTCTGACATTATACTAAACATCTCTCTTTATGTAAGGATTTCTTTTACTGAAAACAAAATGGAATACATTTCAATGTTTTGTAAGGAATTAAAAACGTATTGTTTTCTTTAATGCATCAAATACTTCACATTTATTATGAGTTATTAGACATCAATGGATGCACTTAATAACAATAGTTGAATAATTGCAAAATAATATCCTTTCTGTCCACAGCTCTTGTATTGAGGAAAAAAATGCAAAAAAACCTTTTGTCACCTGGAGGCAAGATAGATGTCCCCTGCTGCTTTATTAGAAACATAATTGCTTGCTTTACATAAGAAAAGCGATTGATTTTTGTAAATGTAGGGGGCAGGGAGCAGCCATAATTTCAAGTTAGCTTCATTTTGTCTTTTATTAAATTAGACAGATTGTTAAAATAGACTGTGATCCTTAACAGCTGTCCTTGGGAATTCAGTGTGTTCTTTACAATAACACAATACAACAGAAAGTGAACGGATACATTAAGCAACCTCAGGGTCATTTATCAGTCTTACTCTAAAGACTTAAATTATCAGGAATCCCATACTGAACAATGAACATTGAAGACAGGAATCTGTCATGGCAGTGGAACCTGTTAAGGACACGGACTGAGATCTGTGTCGGGTCTTGGAGTAGACCCCATGCGATGCGGTAAAAGCTGGAGAAAACAGGAGGTGTGGTAAAAGGAAACACACAGGGGTTTAATTGTGCACAAAATAATAGTGACAATCCGTAAGACAGTGAACGGGGAAGACAAAGAAAGTCAGGGCACAGTCCGAGAGTCCATCAGCGAGAAATCCATCCTGGGATGCGACAAGGTTAAAATCTCCGGGAGGGGGGAACACACGGACAGACAAAACATGGAGGTCCAAGGGTGACGGGGCGAGATCCTCCAGACCCCGGGCTCAGGAAGCGGGAGATATCGGGGATGAGGCCTATGCCCTCAGGAGACGGACGTAGGGTTTCCTGGTGCCAGACGGGCCTCACGACATCTTTACCCTAATGATGAGCCCCGAGGACTGGAGGAGCTAGTCTTAAAACAATACACCTAGGAAGGTACACCTGGAGAGCTTAATCACAAGGACAATAACAGGAGTAGTGCCCTCTAGGGAGGGATATCGGGCGTGACAGAACCTGGCTCAAGATATGGTACCTAAAGTGTGTGCAGTGTTTTAAATTCCTCACCTTCGTTACCATCTCCTTTCTTGACAAGGAAAAAATGTTGACAATGCAAGGCCTAATTTTTATATGTCCTCTTTTAACGCAGTGTCAAAGCAATTGCAGTGTCAAAGGAATTATTATTGTTAGTTTCAAGATGCACATTAATTTTTCACAGATTACTAAGTTAAAGTCTTATTGATATGTCAAGGCCTTTGGATCAAAGGGCATTATCCACCACATTTGATCATGGCAGCCTCATCATTTCAGTTCATCGAGACTGATGCACCACTGAGATCAGTGCTCGCCTAGAACTATATCAGCTTACGTCAGGGGGAATGTTCATCTCAAACATTTAAAAAATGACTTGAAGACCCTTAACATAGCATCGCTTTATTAGCCATATACAATTTCTTGCAAAAGCATCTTTTCATATACCCCAGCTTGCTCTCCATGAGACACAGACACAGAGAGAAGCTTGGGGTCAGAGTCAGCCATTGTACAATGCCCCTGGAGTAGATGGGGTTAAGGGCCTTGCTCAGGGGCCCCACAGAGTAAGATTCCTCTGCTAGCTGGGGGAATTGAACCAGCAACCTTCCAGCCAGAAGTGCAAACCCTTGTGGCACTGCAAAGGAGTTGGGGTTAGTGTTTCCAGAATAGTGTTATTTAAACTACTCCTTCCTCTTTTGTAGGCAAAACATGAATACACATGACCTAAAATAGTATTTATAGAAATAAGAATTTCTTAATGAACTACGGAGGTAAAACCTTTTAAACCATCCCGCTTTTGGAGATGATAGAACTGCACCTCAAATATACCAATAGACTAAACTGATGATACAGGTTTATAAACAAAGTGCATAATTCTCACATTGTTCTTTTATGATTTCCTCTGAGTTTTGCATTCAGGGTCGAAGGGACAGCTGCATTGTTTTCTTTTGAAATGTGCTCACTGAAAAACAAAGACGTTGGTCTTCTCTGCAAAGCACAATCCCAGCCAGGCTTCCACATTCTGATTCTAACTTTCCTACAGGATCTTTACACTTGCAGACTCAGGGAGATAATGCCCTTTTTTAAAAAGATGATTTTTCATGTATGACATAAAAATGTGAAAATTCAGTTAAGCATTCAGGCAGTAAGGAATTACAATGAATAATCTTTTAATATGTATACTGTTTCCATCAGCAGTGTAACAACAGTAAAACAAGGAGTTTGAAAGTTCATGAACATAACTGGAGGTTACAAATGAGAAAAGTCCCTCTGAGTCATTGAATTTAGCCTTAGGGTGAGGTGCTTTGGTTCCCCTCAGCACAGCTGCACAGCTGGTGCAGTACAGGAGAGGGATTAGAGGCAAAGCTCAGATACAAATGAGTGTAAGAGGACCGATCTCAGCAGGGGTTGTTGGTGAAGTAATTTGGATTGTGTGTAAGAGTTTACTGTTATCTATGCAGCCTTCATTTATAAACAGTAAACTGTGTACAGTGTGTGAAACTGCTATTTATCCTGCATGTTATAAAAAAACCTGTCAATTCACATTTGTTTAGGCTTTTCCGAAGCAGTTTCTCCTGCACACAGACATATAATGGACGTTATTAACTAAAATTTGGGAGGGATAGCAACAGTAATTTAATTTCACACACCTGTTTCTTCTCACAATAATCATAGAAATGAGCTCTATACTATATTTATGTTCGATGTATATCTGGAAGCAGCTGGAAAAAAACCCCTGTTAAAATAGGGTGACTTGAAATGCACATTCCACTCAGGATTCCAAGCCCAGAATTCAACCTAGGCTTCAATATGATGTGAAGTGCTGTTATATTCCATTAAAACTTTTATCTGGAGTTAATACACTTGGGCCTAGGACCAGCTCCAGTCCTGGTGGGATAAGTGAGATGCTCTTGCAGAGGGGTTTATATGAAAGGTACAGCTGAATACTGAAGAAAGATACAAGATGTGAAGAAGGGGGTAACAGGCTAGAGTTAAGGCAGGAAAGGGGGATAACTGATAAGGATTCCAGATGCCAGCTAGGAAACCCTCAGGGAGGGTAACCTAAAACCCTGACCATTTGGCAAAAAGTCTGTGAACTGTCCAAATACCTTGACCTCTCCCACATTACCATAATAATGAGCAACGTCAGAAGCGGCAGGAAAGGGTTATTACCATGGTAAGGAGCTACGTCAGAAGCGGCAGGAAAGGGCTATATAAACTGAAAGTTTTGTACCGGCACTTTGAACAATACTTCAGTTTTGTTGTTCCTTGCGGGAACAAGACTTCGGTTTTATTGTTCCTTGCATGCAATAAACTCATCTGTTTAACTTCATCTCGGGATCCAGAATTTATTTTTCTGTTACAACAATACATTACCATTTATGATTAAAAGTGGTTATAAATAATTTATTAACATGTATTGATGGCATTATTGACAATATACTCATTATCAAATTATGTAGGACATAATCATGACAATGTCTCATTGTATTGCATGTGAAAACACATTTTAAAACTTAACATGATATTTAAGCCTATGCTAAACTAATAATTTGAAAGATGTCACTGTTAAATTTTTATTCAAATGAGGGAATTATCACTCTCCCCTGAATGCTATTCTCAGCCTTTTCCATTTGCTGTTAAAGAGAAAAATACTAATTCCTAACGATGTTTGAAGTGGACGATTTGTTATTGTGCTTTTTAAACTATAATTTCATTACCTCCGCTGTTCAAGGTAATAAATGAATTTTCTGAAGGGATATGATTTATAGCTTTTAGTTGAAGACTTATTTGTAATGGTGTTTAATGTAAAGATTGCTCTTCAGTTTATTGTAATTAAAGCACGCTTGAAGACAGTGTCCTTTCTATTTTACACCCACACAGGCTTACATTATTCTGTAAGACTTTATTCTTTTAAGAACCTTTCAGTAGCTCTGAATCATGGGATATAATAATCTTCATATACTGAAAAAATTGTATACAAGCCCATTTTATATGTGAAAGGCATGCTGCACTTTTGAGCCCTGATAAGAGTAAAACAGCTACTTGTGATTACTTAAGAACACAAGAACACAGGAACATACAGTACAATAAAGATGGTTGCAGTCGAGAGGAAGCTATTCAGCCCATCATGACTGTCTTATTTTAACATCACAGCAGAGTTAAGAGACTTCCTAGATCAGCAACTCCCAATCCTGATCCTGTAGGCTCACACACTTGATGTTTTTTCTTCCAAACAAGCACTTTCCCTAATAAAACAGGAAGTGGAAGATTTAAAGTAACGTAGAAACTTAGTGGTAAAAAAAATAAACTCCAGAGCCTTTAAAAATGGTAAACAATTCAATAATTCAAATTAATAATATTATTAGGTGATCTGAAAGTCTGACAGGAACAAATTCAGCTGGAACAAAAACCAAGTATAAAGGACTTCAAAACAGATTTTGGGAACCCCTGGTGTAGACAGATTTGCACACTAACGAACAAAGCTAATTAATATTCATATACAGTAGCCAGTGATTCATGTTATCTAGTTGACATAATTCTGTTTGAGCGACTGTTGTGTCGCTAGGTTCTTTACTTTCTTTCATTTACTCATGGTACATTATCTATAGCTAAGGCCTTATCCTGCCTAAAATGTCCTGAGCTAGTTTTATCTGAATCCAGTTTTTTACTGGACAATAATGAGGCTGCTCTGCTTTTCACAAACTGAAACAAAATATAAACCCAATATAAAATTTCATTTTGAAACCGGAAAGCACAAGATAGATGTGATGATATTTTTTATGTTTTGTAATAGAAATCCTAAAGATACTTGCGAAGACTTATGTGCTGCTTTATTGCCATAACATTCACATATCACTTGTCAATTACCACTCAAAAATGTGCCAATTGATGGGTTTGAAAAACGTGCTCTTAAAATGAAGCACATTAAAAATGCAAAGGCAATTGAAAGTCATTATTCCAAAGTGACCCATTGTCTCTGAACTGAGCAGTTAATGCAGGTAATAAATAATGGTGGGCAAAGATTTTCAGGTCATTAAAATACAATAGCTGCCCACATCTTACAAAGTTCCCTTGACCACATTTCAGCATTCTGTAAAGTCTAGCTGTATAAATTTCAACCTGGGAATATGTGAATTAAACAAATATTTTACATTCCATTGGTGAAAGGAAGAAATGTAGATTTACAAATATAATACAGATTCTCTCAACAAGTCTGTAAACCCCCACTCTTAAAAATGTGGTATATTGTTTCTGTAACACCTCCGCACGAGTACAAACTATACGCATGTGTTAATTCTTCAGGAGTGAAAACAACTCCCAAAGTGTCAGTTCATCAGTATTTAATGCTCAACACATATCTTAATAGTGATAATTATGGGGCATACATTAAATATTGTTTTTATGTTAATAAATACCTATGAAATCTACAGCTTTTACAATCTGCACATCCCTTTGCATCTTGAATAGACAGCTTTGGATTAAAACATGTCTGCCAAATGAATATACTGTATATGGTTGCATATTTTTCTTCAGCACCTATGCACGAGTTCTTACAGATATTAAACAGTGATCCCTCCCACAAAAGTGCATAGATTCCATTCAATATTATAAAAATGACAAAACAAGTATGTAGAAAATAAATATTACATAAAATATTGCAGATCATTTGAGAAGTACTGGATCATATGGAGGTGGCATGAATTGCTGCCTTTGCTGCAGTAGGGCCCAGGGTTCAATTCCAGATCTTGGGACCTATCTGTGTGGAGTTTTCATGTTCTCCCTGTGTTACCTCCGGGTGCTCCAGTTTCCTTGCACACTCCAGAAACATGCTGGTAGGTTAATTGACTTCTAGGAAAACTGACCCTAGTATGCAAAGGAACAAGTGAGAGTTTATTCCATGCTGAAAAGAGAAGAAAAGAAACTCAATGTTTTGACTGTGGAGCCTACAGTACTTGACCCTAGTATGTGCATGTCTGTGTTGTGCCCTGCGATGGACTGGTGTCCCAGGGTGTATCCTGCCTTGCTCCCATTGCTTGCTGGGATAGGCTACAGCTCCCTTATGACCCTGATTTGTATAAAGGGGTTAAATAATACGAGTGCATATTTACATTGAAGAAAGAGTACTTTCTGAATAACCAGTATTGTGATAATTTTTTTTTTTTCCCCAGGCAGGTAAATTATGGTAATTGGCCAATATGTGAATGTTAATTTGAGATTTGCTTCCGAGGAAGTG
Source organism: Lepisosteus oculatus (assembly GCF_040954835.1). Lineage (NCBI taxonomy): Eukaryota > Metazoa > Chordata > Actinopteri > Semionotiformes > Lepisosteidae > Lepisosteus > Lepisosteus oculatus. Next base: position 11,083,263 of record NC_090703.1, on the reverse strand, counting down.
ACCTCTATTTCTGTAGGTGTCAGATGAACAGACTGGTCTGAACAAAAAACACAGTGTGGGGGGAGGGGAAGAGGAAGAGGTACATTCTGATGGCAAACAAAGAGTAGCAACATTATACTGTATGTACTGTAAGTGAATGCATTTTTATGAATTTGTGTACAATATTTAAAAGAAGACATCTTACGATATGTGTTGCAACTTCAGTATGTGTATGCAACTATTGAAAAGCCTGAGCACAGATGGCTGAGAGGTGTCCTTTTCTGGCCTCAGTGGAAGTCTTGAAGTCCAGCCCTGGGTAAGTGAATGAAGCACTGGGTCTGAGTGCTTTCTGTTGTATTGGTTGGTTTGTGAAAACACTGCTGGAGCTGCAATGAACTGAATGAGCTGCACTCAGAATCTGATTATGTAAATATGCCACATATCCTGAGGAGGCATGTGGGAAGTCATTTCAAAATCTACCTTCACAGCACAGTAGCCTACATTTGGATTCCATGTGTTCATCTGCTTTTGCTGAGACTTTAACTCTGCACATGTCAGAATTTCCCATGGATGTACTACTTGTCTGCCCATTATCAGACTGGAGCGAAAAAAACAGCTAATGTTTCAAATATTTGTAAAGATTTACATGTCATTTGTATTTCTGCATTCCTGTATTTCTTCAGGAAGAATATGATGAAAACAAAAGCACATACTAAGAAGCTGTCTTATACAGTAGCAGAGCATTAGAAGTTAAGATGGCTTCTCAGTGCAAACTAAATTAGCTTTTTAAAAAACCCTTTCTAAAATTAATCATAATGTTATCTTCAGTGGTGTAAAGAAGTGTACAATCTCATACCATTTTTCAGATGCCCAAGCTGTTATGATGGTGTTTTATCTATCTTTAGTCTATGCTGGCATCTTGCATTAAGAACAGTCAATAAAAATACTTCTGACATCTGAGGATGGCTGAAAGAAAGCATGTCATGTGCACGTCCAGTCCAATTGTGTCAAATGCAGCTCTTGAGGCCAATGGAGTGTTGGACTTGGTACAAACATCTCTGTCACTAAAAACATCAGGACAAGCAAAACGTAATAGTTCTGGCATATTATCAAATAAAATGAACTGCAGTTAAAAGGAATATCAACACACACAGCACATACACAAGATAAAACACAAAATCTTACTAAATGTGTTGGCTCTACTTTCTTGGAGTGAGGAAAATATAAATAAGGCAGAATGCAAGGTTATTAGACAGAGTGACAGGTTTAAATTATAATTCAATAATATTGTCCAGGCATTTAAATGATTTGTGGGATTAGGGAGATTATATACTATGGAAGAATTGAAAACTAAATGAAAATCAGAGCAAATAGCGCCTTGAAAAACCATTCAGACCCTTGCACAGTTTTCCTATTTTGTTACTTTAAAGCTTGCAATCATGACACTCTAAGTAGAAATTAATAATTGTTACCGACACAACCTACTCCATTCATTCAAAGCCAAAAAAAATACAGAAAGAAGTAAAAAAATTAGAAAACAAATTAAGTATTCAAACACTTTGCTGTAGTAAACCTAAATTAATGTATGTGCACAAGAATACATTAATGAGGTATTCAATTAGTTGGGTGGTCTCTGTCTATGTGCAATAATAGGGGCACACATGATTTCAGAATAAATACACCGATCTCTGTGAGGTCCGATACCCAAAATCTCATTTGATACCCAAAATAGTGCATCACTTTGTCAATGTCGTCCATACTATGCAAATCATACTTACACAATCAAAATATTTCATTAGGTTTTTCTGAAACTTAGGCATATTCAGTTTGAGTATTCAGATTTTACAAAATGGGACACTGGAGGAAAGGTGTGAATCCTTTTGTAAGGCACTATAATTTCAATCTAATAATTATAATGGAACAATTTTGTTTTAATTTTACTTACAAGAACTAAGCAACCCGTCTACCAACAGCTGACTTCAGTTGTCTGAAACTGGTCTTGGCAGATTGGTTTAAATATTACTGGTAACATTAAATGCTCAAGGAGAAGACAGTTGTAAAAGGTAACTTGGGCTAACTGAGCAAAAGCCTGGTTCAAAATATGTTGTTAAAAATTCAGGAAGCCCTCCTCCTCAGGAACAGACCCCAGGTAATGAAAGACCAGAACAAGTAAGCAGCCCTTCTACAGATATTCAAAATCCTCAAGGCACTGGCTAAGTCAACCCAGTGGGTTCATTCAGAAAGAACAGTGAAACACAAATCTGAGGGCACAGCCAGAAGCCACTTAGAACAGGAGGTAATTTACCCAAAAGGTTCTGGGAGTATGGAACAAGCTACATAGCCATGTTGCTGATCCTAGGATCAGTTATGGTAGCGCCTAACTTCCAAATGAGCTACTTGGAGCAAACAGTCTCCTCTCATTTATAACTTTTCTTATGTTCAGAACAGTACAACAGACCTCTCATTATTTGAATGCACTCAGCCCTCCAGTCTTCAGTACCATACAATTGACAGAGCAAGTCTCTTTTAAAGCAAGTTTAATGTGCAGTTAATTTCCCAATTCAAGCTATGCACATTTTTCACATGAATTGTTCCTGTCCAATTTGTTCGGGCCTCCAACTCACACTAACACATTTCCACATTTGGCACTTCTACCCAAACAAGGCAGGAAAGCTTATATAAAAAACTTAGCTTCATCAGAGCAGTATCAAAAATTCCCATCTCCCATTAATAAAAAAATAACAATTACATGCTACTTTTACATTATAGGTGTACAGACTCTCTGGTCCTTGAATGGAAAGATTATGTTGGTTTAACTTTTATATCACTTCTTAACAAGACATTCAAGTTTAATTCCCCAGCACATTTGAAAAATTACAGAAAAACCTAAATGATGTTTTAAAAGAAGCATTATTCATTTTTGTGTTTGTATATTGAACATAAGTAACAAAAGTCTTAATTTAATTCATCAGTCTTTTGCATTCAATTTTTCACCCTTGGTTTCCATGATTAAATGGCTACCTTCATTCTAGGCAATTTTTAATTACTGCCATGATTAGGCACTTTGTATTTTTAAGGCTAAAGAGTTTATTTTTTCCCATTCTTTTTTTTTTAAAAAAGCTTTTCATTGAAGGTGAAAAACCCTTCATAACATTGCTTTTCAGCTAGTGTGCCCTGGATAAGTAAATTGCTACTTCCGCTATTCAGCCACCTGTGTATTGCCTCTTGATTAAAAGGGCCTTATATTATATTTACAGTGACTGTGCTCCTATACACATTTATTTTAATGAAAGCCACTTTCCCTGTTAGACCAGAGCGCTAAGAGGAGACCAGCAGCAGAGTAATCTTGTCTTCATGACTGAAACTTGCTAGCACAGTGTTATAAATCAGACTTCTTAGATCAGCAGTTCTCTTGTACCAACATACAAAGGATTGCTAATCAGAACATCCTAGCCTCTCGGCCCTCTGTTCTCTAATATCGAGTTGCTAGGCAACCCAGAGATATGCAGACATTTTATTTATTATTATTGTACTTATTGAGGAAAAGATTATTAAAGCTGGGGGACACAGCATCCACATTGATCCTTCTATTGCCAAGGTCGCTGCGTCGTACAGTGCTTGCGAAGCACGAAGTTTCAAGAACGAAAGTAGGTGAGAAAGTATACAAAATAAATAAACGAAAGCAGAGCAACAGCCATAAAAACAAGAATAATGACAGCGGAATGGATATAGTATTTAACTTATATTTAGATCGACTTACTTTTTGCCAGTGTCTTCATATTGAAAATGATGATTAAGCGTATGTATCGATACCGCAGGAAAACGCAATTAAAATGCTGATAGCGGCCTGGTGATGCATTAATAATACTCTCACATTTATTAATACTGTCAGCATATAAAGCTCTAGATTGCCTATTAATATAGAAGTGTATATGTCAGTATGACGATAAAGAGTCCTTAATTGCTTTTCCTGGTTTATGTATCCGATCCAGCCTGTCGTATGATTTGATTCAAATATAATCAGTTTCCATGATAGATTTATACTTGTACTGTCTATTCTCATTAAGGTCATTACGCATGCAAACCTCAAAAGATAAGTCACTTAAAATTGTAAATAGCAACACTGATAGTAATAAAAAGTCAATAGAGAGCAAAACAAGAAGTAACAAGTAATGTAGTTCTAAGGCGCAGACCGGAAGTGCCAATCATCTACGGACGTATATCTTTATTAATTAACCTAATTTCCTCTTTTTGTACATTTAATGGTTTTTTAGTTACTTTATATATTAACCCTTCTTAATCAGATATAGTGAAAGTATTAAAAACAAGGACATGAGATCACATGCAGATAAATCAGCTGTGTTTTTAGAAGTAGCACAGTAACAAAATATTCTGAAGAAATCAGGACGGTCACTTTTTGAACAATCAAAGAACAATGAACGACAGACAAAGCACTATTTGCCTAAAGAAACCTATGAATGGGCAAACATAAATGCTAACGTAATGTGCTAAAATAAAAATTTAAAGAACAAGTTTGACTTCGTTACGCAACCGCAGCACTGAGTTCTCTCAGTTCTCTCTTTGTTACAAAAACAAAACCACCAGCAGAAGTAGAAGCAATAGTAAATACCAATTCATGCCATAAACTCAGGTTTGAACTGTACTCTGTAACCCACTCACAAGGTACACGAGCAGTAATTCTGCTTAGCTTTGCAGACGCCCACGGTATTCATTATATCTCCGCTTGTGCTTCCTCAGTGGGGCTCTGCGGACAAACGTTGAGCAGCGGGATGGTATTATTAATCGTTTTCCCTGGGACTGAGACTGTCGCTTCACAGTCACTGTCGCTGCCTTTCCCCCACCCTCTCACATTCTAGCCTTTCAGTCCATTAGCGTGTGCATTTCGATATTTTAACCAGCGAATGAGTAATGCGGGGAATTAATGGAGTTCTGCTATTCAAATCATTGATTGTGGACGTGCAAGGAATGAGCACAGCGGGAATCTGATTTTAGGTCGCGCTTGAAGAATGGAATTCAATTGGCATTTTGCCTGTTGCTGGGGGTTAAAAAGTAATGTAGCAAGCAGATATTTAAAAAATAGCAAGCTTTAAAATGGCAAGAACGTATGTGTTATATTGTTTTAACTTAAGTGGCGTTAAACCTAAAGCAAGTTCAGTGCTACGTTTAAGACTTTGATATATATTGTTACCTTAGTATATAGCATTATATGCTCATCTTTAGTGGTATTGAATTTGTGTTCTAATGACTAATTGATAACCACTCTGCCCCCCTCCAGCACTTAGGTTTTTACAGCACCTAATGCACTGGTTTCATGACCCAAGATAGCTCTGTTTCTAGACTTGTGTTTCAGACGATTTTCTAAAAAATATTGTTTAATATTGCACTTGACAGAATTACCAATATGAATAAAAACACTTTCTGTATTTGAAAAATGACAGACAAAATAAAAAGTAAAATGCCTTTGAAAAAGGAATATTCATCATGTGAACACAACGAGCGTGTTTATACAGATAAAATCCCTGAAAGCACACCCACAAAGAGATTTAAAGGGAAAGCGATTATTTACACACCATATTAACTGTTCTAATACGTTTATAAAATGACAGAACACTATATTAAAACATCTAAAGTGCATTAAACCCGTCTCATGTGAGAGGCGGGATTCCAAACACACAATTGTCTTATTATGCTGCTCCCCTCTTAAACAGTATACTGTTTTCAATGTATAAAAGGAAGCGAGCTATTCCATTCAATGCTTGACGGCTGAAGCAATAATTGTACGTGTTGGGGTAATATTTACAGTACGCATTCGTATCAGACATATCTCTCTCTTTCATTTTAGTGTCTGTGGATACAGGTTGTTTTGGAAAATAGTTCATTCGTTAGTAAGATCAAACCTTTATTCAGACTTTTCGCAAAGTGGTGTGACTTTTCACAAATACTGTGCGTCACTGGGAGAGTGGCTTGAATTCTGTATTTATGAAGTCAGAGAGATGCTTCCCAAGGGAAGGAGATCCTGGCATCGAACAACAGTCTCAGGTTCCACTCCTGAGCAGATAGCCTACAGCTCAGAATGGCTGCTACCTGCACATTGTGTCTAAGACCACACCAATTACTCAAAAGCCTGTCCAGTCTGTAATCCATGCAGTGGAAACATGGAAAACTGCTGTTCTTCTTATACAACACATTAATTATTCATTTTGAAAAACATTTATGGTAAAAGTACACCTCATTTCATATAATAATTTAAACAAAACATCATATTGCTAATTTTCCAATTGCCTGTTAAACACTTAAAAACAGAGATGAAACAAACAATGAATACACAAACATTTGCCATCGGTATAAAGGGTAATTTATTTATGAGCAGCTGTTTTTTGGGACCATCTTGTTTCAAAGACAATAATGATAGCACACTAGTCAAATATCATTCTGAGTCCACAATAGCTGTGAAAAAGGAAGACTTGCACTCGTAGGAAGTGTAAAATTGACTGCTGTCTGCCTCTGGAATGTTATTACGGAAGATGAGAGGCCAGACTTCTCGTTACATGCCTTTAAACCTTATATAAGATCTTAGCTTTGTATGGAGACTGTTTCTTCTTCTTCCCTGCTTATACAGCAGTTATTACATACTGTAGCAGCTCTTATAACTGAGTAACTCATATTAGTTATCGGTGTTACTTTGTTTGAAATGATAAACAATGTACCACAATGATTTCATAACTTGGATATGTGTACAAACTAACATTTATTTGTCTTTCATAGAAAGCCAGTAGATAAAATACCCCATGATGAAAGGAACTCTTGATGGTGGCTCTGGGATACCTTAAGATTTTTTTTGGTACTACAGATATTAATCTCATAGAAGGGAAACAAAAAAGATTAAGCAGTTTTAAGGTGTAATTGTCAAACCCAGCCACTGAGCTAGAATAAGGATAACGTGTCTGGCATTAAGTAGCTCAGTGAAGATAAAGTTAAGAATGTGGATTGACAGTTTGAGTCTGACAACCCTTTTAAGCCTGAGCAGTGTATGATCCTGATCAACATGTTAAATTGGCATTGGGAGAAGTTGATCTGTAAGAATGGCAAACGTTGAAGCCGAAAACATGGCTTCTACAGTATCTGAACAGAATGGAAAAAGGCCTTTTTTAAACCACCCCAACCAGAATTATCATGATACCACCTGGATCAGGCTGAATTTATCAGCAATCAAAGGGAAGTATTGAAGTTGCAAAACACAGAAAGGGAGAGTCAAAGCATCAAAGCACAAAATTTGTGCATCAAAGCACAAAAAGATCTGATTGCATTGTTAATTCTGAACACTCAAAACTGTGATCAGTCTAAAGAAATTGTTGGCTTTTGGTGTTTGCTTTGCAAGTCCATCCCTATTATTGAAAAAGGCTCACAGTACTGCAAAGGCCAGATATACAGTAGTTTCAGTACAGCAATCCCGTGCTGTCTCTGCAGAACTTGCTGCTGTTAAGTTTCTGGCCTTTCTACATCCTGTCTTTAATGACCAGAACTAATACTTAGAACTGTACCAAGAGTACATCATCTGAAAAGAAGTAAGCAATACAAGTCAATGAGGCAGGGATCAATTCAGCACAGTTATATTATTGCAATAGTAAATTGTAATTCTAGGCAAGTTATCATAATTATAACAACAATTTACTCAAAGCCTGTACTACCCTTTTCAGCTGTTTTAAGAACCATGACTGTTACTGATACAGGTTAGTTTGGGTGCAGTCTTTAATTCACAATAATTTTCAGCAACTCAAGATAAACTATACAAAAATTGTTGTAGTAAGTAACCTTTTGTCCTTAATTATTGTCATTAATCAAATTCGCTCTACACATTAAGTTAAAGTTAAAGTTTACTTTTTGTACTAGAAAATATGCATCTATCAGCATTCAATTTTAAAACAAAATGTTTAAAATTTTAGTAGAAGATCATCATCAAATTGTGTTTCTGCATAAAAATGCACTGAATAGAAACAGTAGAACGATAAAAAAAATGCTGTTGCACAAGATTACGTAAACTTACACTAAAGGTAAATTTTGAAAATCACAAAAGTTTGGGAAATGCATGAAATGGCTATTTATAAAATAAAATACAATGTAGAAATTCATTATTGCTGTTGGGCAATTCATAGAATACCTAGTAAATTTATATCAACACCAACTCATTTGTCATAAATATTATAAATAAACAGCATATTTGCCTGAGCCTTGACACTCACAGAGAACCTCTTTCCTATCCCAAATGTGTCTGGATGTCGAAAGACAGCTTGAATGACAGATGTCTTAAAAACCCTGACACATTGCCAAAATCACCCACTGAATTGGTTTTATGGGCTTAATAAACAGGTGGAGGTTAGATGGTCGCCTGCAAATCACCCTAAAGATAATAGGAAAACCATTCTCATCTTCAGTGATTGTTCCTGCTCTGGATCCTATCTAATATCTGTAATATTGTGGTCTAGAGCTGTTGTTTAAACTGCTGGGGAGTGTTTTTATATTTCTTGTCCTTTGATTCAGTCATTATATTCTGTGAAATTGTTTTATTAGATTATGTTGTTTATCCAGCTTGCTGGTATGCATGCTGATATTGGATGAAGTCACACAATAATATATGCTGGATATGAAGAGTATTTATGAGTAGCTCTTCTAAATGTACACCATGCTATTTTTTTTTCTTAGTTTCCAGGATATGCTTGTAGCTTGAGATAATATTCCAATCAGTTTTGAACAAATACTGGCAGTGTATTACACATGGCCTTATTTGCATTAATAACTGTAATTAGCTTTGATTTTCCACATTCCTGAGAAAAGTGGTGCAATGTAATTAGTGAAAGGGAGAGAAAATAAGGTAAGAATAAAAGTTACAAAATTTTACAACTGACTGCATTTCAAATCAGCTAAGCTCTCTAATAAGCTGGGAATGCTTACTGTTAAACTATGCTGGATTAGACCTGCATCAGTGCACATCAATATCTAGCAACAAAAACATATAATACATCCTGAAAGGTGCACTGAAAGTATGTTATGAGATTTTTATTCTGTGAGATTGATGCCATTCATGGAAGCAATATTGGCAAAACTATTAAATGAAGTAAATGAACAATTTAAATTAAATGAACAATTTTGTTATCCCTGCAAAAACAGGAAATACTGCATGCAGTCTCCCTCCCTAATTTTACCACTTATTTTGAGATCCTATTTATGAAAATGCATGTATGTAACAACAAATAATATATAAGAATTCTAATTGACAGTATCAAAAGGAAGTAATGCTGCAAAATATACAGAATAATAGCAGGCTGGGGGCATTAACTGAATCTAAATAATTTCTGTCTTCCCATAATTGGGAAAAATATGCAACACAAACCAAAGCAGCTAACAGAATAGGATTAATCACAAATAAACAAAGAAAGAATCACAACACATGTATTTAGACACTGGTTCTGTCTATCAAGCCTCAATGTTTTACTGATTTGATTTCTTTGAGTGCAGCAGAAAAAAAAGGTTGAACAATGTGTACTGTATGTCAATGGATAACAGGTGGTCAACACGTGTGTGGTTAAATGACTAGCTCTTCTAATTGTGATGGTGTATTTTTAAAATTATTGTTACGTTTACAACTACCACAGAAGCTGTCATTATAGGCCTGATGTTAATCAATGTTCTTGGATTGTTGCCCAGATTGGTTTGGTTCTCTCCAAAGCCCTGAAATTAAGATGCTAACACTGTTTGTCACAAAGCTCATTCTTGCTTTATATCTTGATGACAATCGATTTTCTCATAGATTAGGGACAATAAATTAAAAAAAAAATAATGAGCAAAAAAAGCCCATTGAAACTGTCCATCTTTCAATGGGATGAGCCCAGGTGCCATCTGTAACATCGGATACCATGATGATTCTTCAGATTGCGCAAGACAGGCTTAGTACTGGTTGCAAGTCACTGGAAAACCCTTTCTAGCCTTTATATGCTGGAATGTTACATACTGCATGTAACTATGTGTGTGGCTTGCCGTAGGACAGTTTTTTTCCTACAAATGAGAGGAGAATTCTAGGTTTTTTTATCTCTTTACATTAACTGAGAAAAACTGAGTGTTGTGGCTATGACACTAAGCTGTTTATCTTCCTTGCCTTTAATTTTGTTGCTTAAATGCAGTAAATTGTCAAAAAGAACTGTCCCAGATTCATCCACAGCTGTGATATCTGTTTCCATTCATGCTGTTTTTTTTCTTAACAGGAGTCAGGACACCACAGCCTGCGACATTGTATTTTCTTTTTCATTCTTGCCATACAATATCTGTGTTTTTTTCTACAAAGCATTCACTGATTCATAATTGTTTTGTTTGCATGATTATTTATTATTAACTTCAGATAAACTGCTTCTCCTTGAAGCAGCCGAACAAATGGACGTCAGAGTTGTTTCTATTATAAGCGTATTAACTGGAATGAAAGTTAATGAGGGTTTTTAAATCCCCTACAGTTTAAATATGGAGGGAATGATAAGCTTTTCTCACTATAACAGGCTAACACTAGGGTCTATTTTATTATACACTTTTAATAAGTACCATCAGACTGTTAGTCTATTGCCCTTTTTATACTGAAGCACAACACACATTAATCAAGCACCTATCTTGGTGGCAATGGATACAAATTGATGGTTAGTTGTTGCATATGGTCTGCCTTCCATATTATATGACAGCCATTCTGACAACTTGCTGACACAGTTTACTCTTGTTTTGTAGGCAGAAGCAAATATGAAGACAATTTTGCACGATAAGCGTTTTTGTTTAAAAAAAAAAACATGATTAGGTTGAAAAAACAACAACTTTATATCACTTTTTGCTGCATTATGCATGAAGATCTCAGAAACGTCTCTAGGCTGGACCCGGTGAATTGCTGTTAGTTGTGCAGGTAGACCAGTAGTTGTCAGTCTTTCCTCTGAATAAGTATCCAGATCCATGCCCAGATGTTGTGAGAAGGGACCCCGTGCTGTATGAGGTGTTATTCTTTAGATGTGACACTGCTAATAGACGAGTGTTAACACTACTGTCCTGGTTAAATTCTGCTCTGAAATTTGGACTATTACTGTAGTTCCATATTAATTCAACAGACGAATCTCTATTTCTATCTGATCTGCTGTGTATTATGGATGTTGGCACAGAATGGCTGCCACATGTCACCAAGGTGGGAGCTGCTCTGTAAATACAGCACTTTGAGATCCTTTGGGATGAAACTATTGACTATTAAATTAAATTAATGATAAAATCATTACCCATTTAAACATATCTTACATTTTGTTTTAAAAATAATATGCTTACTGGCTAGAGCTGGCTAGATTCTATTAAACAACGGCTTTAAACAAGCAAAACCAAAAAGATTTAAAATATACTGTAACTGGTCATAGCTTTAGCGAAGCAAAATAAATTCAGCCTGCATGCAGTGAAGCATTCAAGAAGACAGGTTAATCATTTATCCTGATTTCTGCTCATGATCCTCACCTGGCAATTACAAGGAATAAATGTTTCAATCAAACTTTTCTATCTTTTCGGCTAATAATGTAATCCTGTCTACTCTATTTTACTTAAGGAATGAAAGACACTGGACATTCTTTTTAATATGAATCATGTTCGACCTCTTTTGCTGTCACATCAGAAAGTCTTTCCTTTCTGCATTTTTTGTAATGTTTTTAAAAATTATTAATATTAACAGGGAAAGATACTTGTTGGAAGAGCAGGGCAGGACCTTGAATACTGCATGCTTTGTGTGTTTTGACAGAAAACAGTGCATCTGTTCACAGTAGCCAGCTGATGTGACAGACATTCATTAGTGAGCCCTAGATATGCATGATCTGCGGGCCATTGTGGATAATTGGTCTATTTTTAGTCCAGAGCATTTCCACAATATACATGAAATTAAAATCAAGCATATAATTACAGTTTTTTTCCCCATCACTGATGGAAGTAGGTGGTCAATTTCATATGAAAATCCCCACTTGTAAGAACATCTTCACCAGGTTTTAGTGCGAGAATCCTTTCATCTCTTCAAGAACTTCTGTAAACATGCAATTACAGCTCTTCACTTTTAAAAACAAGAGCTAGCACCCTATCATCATGCAATTTCAATGCAAAATTAGAGGAAACTGATTTCTCAGAGATTTTGGGATTTTCATAAAATACATAGCAGATAAATAAAATTATCATCACAGAAAAGAATAATTGTAAAATACCATTAGAATACACATTTATGACTAATACATTTCACTGTGGGTTATTACAGAGGGGTGCATTGGTTTTCTAGAAATCAAATGAGCTCTCTTACCCCTGCTTAAGGCTAAGCAGCAAAAACTAAAGTTAGCCCTAGGGCACTGAAATATCATTGTGAATACAATCACTGTGAAACTTCAAAGAAATGCAATGGAAATGTTTTAGATTGTAAGACTGAGTCATCATAAGATAACCTACACAGGCTAATATCAGACCCAAGATTGTTGGTAGAAAAATGTTTGGATGTTGTAGAGACAGGCTTCATTAAGTTTGGTGAAATGAAGACCCCTGTTTGCTCTTGGCCAGAGAGTATAATGTGCTTGTCCCGTGTGAAGATCTGTCTACAAATATGCAAATACAGGGGCATGGCGTGTCAGAGTGCAGAGTTACCTACTGTACAGTACTTACCTTCCTGAGTGGGAAATAATTGAATCCTCTTACTGGACACATCAAAATATTATCTCACTCTCTGTCATCTATGCTATTTCCATATTCGTTTGGAACACAGTATAATATGAATGGATATCAATGGTATGATACATGTACTAAATTAGGAGCATTCTTGATATTAAAGTTAGTGTGCATAATCCTCCTCTCATAAAATCTTACTGTAATATGTTGTGCAACATTGCTATTTGTACCAAGACCGACAGCATACAGTCTCAGATCTGTAGCATGTTATACTTGATTAAGACATGTCTGCTAAAACATTCATTAAGTAAAGGTTAATGAAACACTGTATGGTACATAAGATACACAGATCTTGAACTAGACAATAATAACTCCATAAATATCTCATATCAGCCTATTGCAGTTCTGTTAACATTTCAATTATGTTCTGTATATAAGTAATACAAATAGAGCTCACACCATTAATGGGACTTCACCTTATCCGGCAAAAATCAATAGCAATTTCGCTACAGCCTTAAAGTAAAGAACATTACAAAGCAGACACGGCTTGCGTTTGTTAAAAAGGCATGAAATATGTTATTCTTTGCTCACTGAGACCATTGTAAACAATAAGCATTATTTATCTGTATCTTTGCTTAACCACAGCTCCCAAATACAAATTGCATTCATGAAACAACGTGATGCATTTTTTTGTGTGATAAACCTCTAGGCCTTATAAAATGACACAAAATACAGACAGACATTCAGAGTGCACATCAGTCTTCAATGGAAAATAAGTTGAGATAAGATTATAGGATGACGATGAATATTGTTCTTTTGTCATTTTGGCTTCTGAACCAGAGCATTTAATGCAGTGTGAGAGTCAATGAAGTATATAAAGCACCTTATTTTTCATTCCTTTTACTTTCATATTGTAATGCCATGCAAAACCTTGAACACATATGTCAAGATGAGGATGGTTCTTTTTTATTTAGAACATACAGCTGACAGCTGAGCCTTGTTCTGCAGGCTACAGAGAACATACAATATATGCTGTAAAGGTGTCTCATCCACCCTTGTGCTTTTTAGAAGATTAAACAGGAAGGAACATACTAAAAGCAAACAGCACCTATACAGATTGCAAGGACAATATACAGCATATATCCCCCATCAATTACAGTAGAGTAAAACTTTTGCAACAATAGGTCATTGCACTCTGTTAGCAATACAGTACAGTGTGTAAGTAGTTAGGTGATGAAAAATGTTGCATCTTGCCCAGCTCACCAAGTGTTCTGTTGCCCCTGGGCTACTGTCAGGTCTCATTGCCTTATGGTACATAAGCATTGACTGGGTAAATCCATCGAATATCCAACCACTTAACTTACAATGAGTGTCTTATGTAGCAATGAAATGTGCAGTTTTCAGAACCACATGAGAAGGTTAAGAATTTCATTGTTCAAGTTGAGGACGTCGCATGATCAGGGATTTGAGTTTGATTCTATCTGAAGTGTTAGACACACAGTGGCAGTTAGATTGTTGGGTTCTATAGACTAAACCCCAATTAGGTGAGGAAAATTCCACCTCAGTCAGGTTGACTGTCACCATCTTAGATTTAGGTTGTGTGAGTGGAAACATGCGGATGTGAAGTCATTAGCCAGAACCTTAGTATTTTTGACTTCCCTTGAAAGTAAGTAGATGCCTGAGGCTAAAGTCTAAACAGAATAATGTTGAATTCAGTTCAGCAGTGATATTCTCTAAGGTAATTATTTTATTTCAAATCTTTTAAATTATTATTTTTAAAATGTTATTTTAAGGGGAATGTGTTTATTAGTATAAATAAAGTCTATGCTTGCAATTTAGGATGAAGAACATCACTGTACTCTAACATGGGAGGGAAATATAAAAACAGAGTAACAAGAAAGAGAAGGAAAAGGAACAGTAAGACCCAGTAAACTTAGAAGCCAAGAGATCACAAAAGCAATGAAAAAGGCAGAGCTGATTAAAATATAACAAGAAGGACTGCCAAGCTCCATAATGCCTATCCATAGACCCATCCAGTATAAATGTAATTTTCTCTAGCTTTGGTAAATGTTTGACATCTCCAATCCTGAGAACATAATACAAGACTCGGCTAGCCTGCTGTCAGCTAACTAAAGATGTAAGACAAGCAAAAGGAGCTGCGAAAGCTTGCTTTATGACTCAGGTGCAGATAAATATATAGCCCCCAGGCAACTCACCAAAAAATAATCTGAGATTTAGAGACAGAAGTGTTAGAGAAAAGATGAGGTTTTGCAGGAGGCTGGTTTTCTGTCAGAAGCACATTGATCCTGCCTTTTGCCGTTGCCTTTTTAGGACTTTTAACATAAGGATTACTTCAAAACAGGTCTTGTAAAATACCCTTAGTGGAGACTCTAAAATACACCACTGCCTATGCCACCCTTGATATCCAGAATTTAGCAGGACTGGGACCATGAATTGTGAATCCCTAGATTCCCAGATAAGTAACCAAGCCTGCCTTTCCTTTTTATACAAAACCCCATCTTTATAAACAATTGCTCTCACAAAAAGTGATGTCATCTGACAACTGCTATAAACTCCTGCAAACTCACTGAGCCGTGTGTCTGGCTGTGCCTGTGCAAGCACTTTTGGAGTGAAATCATCAGGGAAGTGTTCCAGGTGACACATCAGAGCAGTGAGGATTAAAGATCCCTCCAAACTGATTGCTCCCCATTTCATTTATCAGTTGACCTCTCTGTCTTCCTACTTTTATAG
The DNA here is from genome assembly GCF_040954835.1 of Lepisosteus oculatus. NCBI lineage: Eukaryota > Metazoa > Chordata > Actinopteri > Semionotiformes > Lepisosteidae > Lepisosteus > Lepisosteus oculatus. The sequence continues at coordinate 11,067,819 of NC_090703.1, read as the reverse complement.
GAATTCCAGGATGCCTATTCCATAAAGAATAACAGAAGCCTAGAATTATACCCTCCCCCTTCTTGCAAAGATGGACTCATTTTATTTTTTTGCTGCAACATTTGTGGTTGTGTGTGGAAGCATGGTACAAGACACACAGTCATTTCAATACCCTGACGTCTTTCAAGAAACAGCTGGATGAGGTCCTGTCAGATACAAACACAAAATGGGAAAGATGGGCTGAGTGGCTCCCTCTCTTTTGTAACCTTTATTTATGTTCTTATGTTCTGTCTTTTACAATGTAAATTTTATACATTGCATCTTTCCTCTTTCCCATTATCCTATGTGCCCGTTATCACATGCTTTCCCCATTGTTCTGCTTTGCTTTATATCTCCACTGCGATGGCCAAAATGTTGCGTTTTTCCTTTATTTCTACTTTGCAATGTACAATTAGTGTCTACTTGCTCCTTAGCTGCTCTTGTGATGACGCAGCTCCCCTCCCCAACCTCTTCATTCTTAGAAGAGAATTGTTGCTTTAAAGGCGGAAGAGCATAATGAGCAGAGCTAAAAGTTAAACTCTGAATGGGTTAAAGTGCCCGAGTGGCAAGGTACACTTTAATTAGACAGAACATTTTGTGAATCAAATGGCAGAGACAATGGATTATTGAGCTCTGACAAGTGACAGAGCAGGCAGAAAGAAGTGGATTTCTGTGTCAAACAATGGTAAATACAAGAGAAAGTATCATTTGAGTAATGCATATCTGGGGATACTTCCTTGCAGTTAAAAACAGCAAAAATGAACTGCAACGAGAACAGATCAACAGAAAGAAGAGTATAATAGAGTATCGGTTTCAGAAAGGGAGGAGTGAATCAGCTTTGTTTGTTCTGCATACTGTATGTGTCAGCATGGTGACATGGAGGATCCTGCAGAAGCTTGCATGTTCTCTGTCGGGGCTTTGCTGTCCAGGTCAATTGGCATCTCTTAACTCCCTCTCATGCGTGCTCTGCCATGGAATGCTGTCCTGTCTTTATACAGTAAGTGTGTCAATTGGTATTATTTATGAAAGTGAATTTGACTTATGTTACACTTTTTTTGCCTTCCACTAATATTGTAATTGTTTTCTTTTTTTTGCTGTTCATTGTAGATTTTAATGGAGGAGTAGCTTGCTGGAGAGCCTCTTTATTTAGAGCTTCTTTTATTTTATTGAGCTTTATTTGCGTGTGTATCTAGAAATAAATGAACATTAGGAAATAAATGACCCTTAAGAAAGTGCTGACTGCTGCTGCAGCTCCTTGGACATATTTTTCCAATAAGAAGGTTAATATTATTCAGCAATGCTCATTGCACACCAACAAAAAGAGCCATCTGAATGGGGGTGAGCAATTAAATTATAATGGCAAAGCAACAGCAGTTGAGTGGAAACTGAAGGCCTTATTAAGGTGCATGAATGAAGGAACAGAAGCACAGAGAAAAAGAGCAAGAGAACAAGAGAAAAAACAGCTACATTAACTAGATTATCCAGCATGAAATGAAGCTGTGGGATAGAGAGTGCGGGTATAGGGTTCCAAGAGGTTCTGTCCTGCTATACACTGATTTTTTGAAGATTGCAGTCTTCCCCAAATAATATGCTTTTAGGAAAACCACCTCCAGAGCTAGCATGTGTGTCATGTTTCCTTGGACACTGTTACTGATTCAAAGTTCTAAAAAAGTTTTTTATTCAAGCAGATGCTACATTACGTAGTATAGATTGAATTTAAAATCTAATCTCCTGCAACCTTCCTGGGTAACTAAAGTGGTTTGGGAAGTCAATGCCCCCTACTCCTTCGAATGGGAATAGAATAAAAAAACTGGTACACCACCATGCTGAATGAATAGAAATAACATTTTTTTAGGAGGACTGAGCTGAGATTCCCATTCTAACACTAAGTGAAACTTTTCCCTCCTGATGCGATTGTATTTGAGCTCCTTGTAAATAAAAACAACAGGGCAGACATTAAAGGAGATTGCCTTGTCAGTGGTCAAAATCAAGGGTGATGAAGAAGTAATGAGAAAGAGAAACAATGAGATGGCACTGACAGAAACATGCTGGGGATTGCACTCTGCGATCTCCACAACTGTCCTTAAAAAGCAAGTGGAATATTTGCATTGAGAACAACCCTAATCTGTAGCAAGAACATCAAAATATTAACTGAGCAAGGTGAATAAGAAAACTACAAGAAATGGCTGAACCTCCTGCCCCCACACACCCACTCCTGCTGTTTTTTTTGTACAAGCGTTTAAAAGTCTAAGAAAGCAGTCATATGAGACTTTCTGATAAGTAATATAAGTAGCAGTTTCACACAAATCATTTATTTACTACTTATCTGGAAGTCATACCACAACAAAGCCACTGGAGCACAAACACTGCGGTCTACACCTTTTCAGTATAAACGTACAGTACCTAAAAATGAAAGCATGTCAGAAATGACTGTGGGAGGAAAAGTAAAAAAAGGACATTTCTCAGCAATGAGACACATACAGTACAGTAGGAAAGCAAGCTTTTTGGCAAATGTAGATAACAGGAAAATCAAAGAAAACCATATAACGGCACAATTTACATTAGGTAGGATCACACTAAATGTAGTGTTCAATGACCTGAAGTACAAAGTTCAGAATATTATGGTAAACATAATAATAACAACAACAACAATAATAATAATAATAATAATAATTGCTTACACTTATGTAGAGCTTTTCTGGACACTCCACTCAAAGTAATGGGGACTCCCCTCCACCACCGATGTGCAGCCCCACCTGGATGATGCACGGCAGACATAGTGGGCCACATCAGCTATCAGTGGGGGAGGAGAGTAATGAAGTAATGGAGAGTAATGAAGCCAATTCGTAGATTCAAAAGCTGTGCATTGTTTGTGTTTCACAAATAGTAAGCCTTTTCATGGCTTGATGACGTGAGTCATGTGGACAAAACTCATCTTGCTAAGGCTGGGTGAGCATTAGAACAATCTGAAATACGAAAGAGTGCAAATGAGCAAATGTGCAATGTGAAAAAAGGGAATCTTTGTATGCTTTTAAAAGATACATTTTGAAGAATCCTAAAGGATAAAGCAGTGATTATTGTATGTGGAAATAAATTATTAACTGAAAACAGGTTTACACAGAGTGTTATGGGAATATGTACAGACAGGGGTTGACAGACATGGGGGCATGATGACGGTGATCTGGTGCTTGGTGGGAGTGGCAAAGGCAAACAAGTCCAAAGAGTCCAGGGGGGATATCTGGGGCACAGTCCAAAGTCTAAAAACAGGTGATCCATCCAAGATGAGACACAACGGGATCCAGGAACAGGGACAGGGAATAAAAACAGGGTAATGAGGCCAGGCCAATCCCCGGACTCAGATGGTCAGGATGCCATGATGAAGCCTATGCTGTCGGGTCTCTCCTGGACCCACTGGTAGGCGGGCTTCTGGGCCTCCATCTCCCAGTGCTGAGCCAGGAATAGTGGGAGCACCAGGCTTAAATAAGGAGACAGAACAGGGGGCAGGTGCATGTACTCAGCTAAAATACGAAAAACCGAGAGCACCCTCAAGAGGAAGGATACGATTGTGACAATAACAAATCAATTATTTACAAACTTCCAGTCTCAATGTATATGTTCTTATGACACGAGCATTTAACTGCACTTAAACAGAAACATTTGATGCATGTGAATTGTCCACATTTAAAAAAAGAAGTCTATCCCCAAGCAAAATACTGTTCATGTATCAGTATACATTTTAATCAAACAAAAAAAAATTTAAATGGGTAACAGTCATTTAAAAACCATTAAAGTAAACGGCAATTGTTTATTTCAATAGATCATCATTTTATCCTAAAACTAAGAAGAAGTTGCACTTGTAGGAAAGGATACAATTGTTGTACTGTGAACAGCATGGAGCAATACACCATACAAACATGTCAAATATTTCAGCCATGGGCAGCAAACCCAAGATTCATTATCAGGCCGAGTAGCTAGATGCCTGAAGCATCCAGCAAACACAGACCCTCAGTTATATTTTCTGGGGAAGTGAGGAAAATAACTCCAGTGTTTCAGATCAGGGGTCAGGCAAAACCAGTCACTGTTTATTATACAATTGTAAGATTCTTCTGCCTTCCTTCATACTTTCTGATTAGGATATACTGTAGGGCTTAAGGAGATTTATGGCTTAAACTGTGGTTCTAGAAAAACTAGACAGAAGTGCCAGTTTGTATTTTCCTATTAAGTAAATGTCTTGGCTGTTGGGCTAAAAATGAAGGTTGTTCATTTTGTGCTTACTTGGTACTTCAGCAGGGGCATCAAGTTTCCTTTTGTTTTGCTGGAGTTATTATTTGTCTTATCAGCACATTGTTCTTCAAGGGTCAGGGGAAAGAAAATAAGTACGCAGACACTGTCCTGTTAGAACTCATTGTGCACTGTCGCTGTGAAGTGTATTCCAAAGGGCTGAAGGTCAACCATAATAAAAAGAGGAAAAGATAGTTTGTCACATTATACTTCGTAACTCTTTAGAGTCTTTTATTGCAAACTCCTGCTTGTGGGTATCACTTGGAAAACTACAAATCACATAATATACATATACAGCTTATTTGTTACAACCTTGTATGTATACTTTCACCTGATTTTCAGATTTGTAAACGATCAGGTTTTTAGTATGAAAAAATAGTTGTTTTTGAAAAAAAAGTCAACCTTTTTTTAATTTTCATCTTCATAATACATTTCTGTTAAATGTGTTTTAATTCAGTTACTAGATCCTTGTACGGTGTTGTTATTTTAATTGGAGCCTGTTTAGAGTGAGAAGATCATTACAATTTATATCTGTGCCAAAGAGGGTGGTTTATTCACTAATGTGCAATATTTCACTTATTATTATATAGTAATACTTAGCACTCACAGTTATTGGAACTTTTATGGAGGCCTTCATGCTTTCAAACAAAAAACAAAACAAGACAGTTGACTCCTGCTTTTAGCCCTGCAAGCAATCACTGTATCATACTGGAACAAGTAAAGGTTTATTCCACTGGAAACAAAACAGCAGAACAGCAAGTACCTTGTTTCACTTTTCTTTCAGCACGGAATAAACCTTTAACTGTTCCTTTGCAGCCTATGCAGTTCCCTACTTGAACTGTATCGTACTGACTGTTGTGTGATTTAACAATATTTGAAAAAAATCAGGCCAATATTCTTCCACATTATATAATAAAAATGGATTTCATGGCTATAAATACTTCCCTTCTGTTTACACATGGTTAGTCTTGCACAGAGTTAGAACAGGCAAACTGAAGATTCAGTTAAGGAGAGAATAGCTGTAGAATAGTGTCTCTTTGAGAGTAGTTTGATGAGAATTAAAGACATACAGGTAAAGGATTGACTGTCTGATCTACAAATAAGCTAACTGTGACTTGTAAAGTTACTTAGATTGGAAGTCTCTGAGTCCAGATCTTCTGCAATCCTTATACCATGTTCCCCTGGGATGAAATTTATAATAATTGGTGGGTAAACAGAAGTTTGTCAAATATTCTATATGGTATGTATGCAATTCTTCAAATATGAGAAGAATAGGAGCTAAACCAGACATTTGGGAGTAAAATTATTATTGCTTCATATTTAATACACTATAGATCTTCATCACTGCTTCACTGCTTTCACCAATTCCTGTGAAGATTAACAAACTGAAAACAATGAAATCTCTTTCTTAAAGGATTCTCCTGGACTGAAGTAAGAAAAGTAGTGTTTTGCCTTAGATGATGAACATGCTAGGCTCACCTGTTTGGAGACGACTGCAGGCCCTGAATGTACATACTTGGATCAATGCCATCACAGGTTTGTAAGACTGTGGCAGAAGAGAGCAAGGAAAAAATAAGCCAGGAAGTCTATCCTTTTCAGAGCAGCTTGGACAGGGCTGATAAGACTGAAATATTACCATGGACAGTGATGCCAGCGTGGGCAGCTCACCTGCAAAAAAAAAACATGAAGAAGAGAAAAACAAAAACCAAAATAAGGGAAGGGTTAAGCTATTGTGCATAAGACAGTAATTAAATAATTCTAGGCCCAGCAAAGAAGGGCTGTCATGTCACACCAATATGATGCTCTGTTCTTTTTTGACAATAATATCAGAAAGCAAGGCCGCCAGTAAAGTGGTTACTATGGTGATTAGCTTGCATGCTGGTGTGACTGCAGCAGCTGTTGTCATTCAGACAGCCATCGCACGCTGTGTGCAGGCAGGCGTATAGCTCCCAGGCCCAAATTTAGAGGCACATCTGGATTTTAGCTAATACACTAAAGGGAAGATAAGAGAGCTTTCTCTGCCTATTGGACTGCAAATCTAGGCCTCTTTCCCCCTTCAGGTTTATAAATTCCATACCAAACCTGTCAAGAAAACAAAATAGATCTCTCTCTTTGTCCAGGAATTTTTGTATCTAAGAAAACAGCAAAGCAAACGAACAGAAACCTGGCAACTTCTAAAAAAGTGCTGGATTTGGTTAGCGAGGACCGCAAAACATCTGATTTCCTTCTAAGACATTACAATAGTAAACACAATAACAATGCATATACTGTATAAATCATTATGCTTACTTGGAGCACTTAGAATCTTAAAAAGAGATGGATCACCTCATGCTAAGAATGATCATTATTTCATGCTGATCTCAAACCTTTGCTTAATTGGTCAGCGGGGCTAATATGTCGATAAAAAAGAAAACCTTAAATTGACATCCTTTCCTACTCTGATCACATGTCTCTCTGCTGGCACTAGATGCAGAAAACTACCAAACTGCACTCCTTCATTGCTTAATGGAACTGACATATAAAGGATGTTTCTTTACAATTTAATGACCATCTGACAGAATTGTAGCTTGTAGGTTGCAACAATTATCTTCCTAGGGACCTGTGGTTTTCTGAGATAAGCGTCTATTTCAGTCTACAGAATGCTCTTCTTGACTTGACTGTCAGCTTGCAGATTTTTAGGTGTGTAGCACACTGGTGTGTTTATACATACTCTATGAAATCCTGCTCTATGAAATCCCAGTGTGTGTAGGTGTAAGTGCATTTTTTAGGATAAAGGCATCAGCTAAATAGAAAGAAGTCTGCAGCAGGTACTGGCACAATTAATTCCAGATGACTTATCTTCCAGTGTGACTTTGCTAAGGGCATCAGAGCTGCTCTTCAGTATCTGATAAGAAGGTAATGAAACTCAGTTTGTTTCCAGGTTTCCTTCAACGTTGAACATTGCTGACAAGAAAGGTTTGCGAAATCTGCCTTACTGAGGTGCAGAACAGCTGTAATCGAAATCAAAGTTAGGGTAATAAGCACTAAAGCTTATTAGTTTTTCATGTTATAGAGCTTTTCACTGACATTCTTTTATCTTATCGTCATTATTGTGTGCTCTAGTTATTTCTAGGCATTTTTATCTGTTAAAGACGTTTTAAAAAGGAAATATGTTTACATGATGCATTGCTTTAATGATACTTTATGCTGCTTAGAACGAACCATTAAAATACTTTTAATTGTGGGTTGTGGGTTAATGATTGTCGAGGAGCAGTACAGATACACACAATATAAGATCACATTAAGAGCACAGACAGAGGACAGAAGAAGAGGAAAGAAGAGGGAAGAAGCAAAAAGGATAGGAGAGACAAGAGTACAGAGGATTTGGGACTTGAAGCTTGCACTAGGAGACAGCACCAACTTCATGATCATCTAACCAAACCTGACTGGAGCTAAGTATTTGAACTTTGCTAAAGAGAGCTTGCTGTTCTGTGTTGTTGGGAACTTGGATTTCCTGGGTAAATGATAGAGTTCCTCAGTTAGAAATGTTTTTCCTGCTTTTTTAACACATTTTTATGGATAGGGATATAGGCTCCCATTTATTTTGTGTCATCCAGGGTGCAGAGAGAGAGATTTAACTGCAGGTTGCATTGAATTTAGTTAGAAGGCAGCTTATATCCCATGTGGCTTCTGCATGCATTAAAAGTTTTCACGATGAATGAAAACACCCAAGATCAAAGCGTAATGAACTGTAGTGGAGCGAATATTTGGCTTAACCCACTTGTCTGAGGGCCGACCTCCAGGCCATTGGATGAGGAGGCCAGGACCCCCCCACACAGGGTGACTATGGGGCAGCTGCAGAGGTGGAGTTGGGGTGGAGGTGGGATGCAAAAGTTGCACGCGAGGGAGAGAGATATCGCATTTGGTATTTATAGCGTTCGGTGGAGGAAGGATGAAGGGAGTGATTGCTAATTACTGATGGCTGGAAATGATTGAGTGTGTTTGTTGTCATCCCTCCTGAACTTTCATTAAATAAACTCCATTAATGGTTAGTAACAGTCTGGGGTTTTCTGGGTGACTAGAATGTTAGGCCTCTGAAACACCTGTACATACTGTACATAAAGTAAATCATGTGTTGTATGTTTTGTTGTGTGTAGTGTAGTTTGTGTCTTGTCATTAATAAACATTTCTTAAACAAGTGTGCCTGGATTATTCAACAAAGCTTTACAAAGAATTCACGTGCCTCTAATTATACAGTACCAGCCGCTCGGGTATATTGCTAGAAATCACTGACAAGTTGGAAGTTATGAATAATTATTTTACTTATTCAGAATCTGATTTTCACCGTTTTCACAACCCCCCATTTGTAACAATATTATATCTTTTTGCATTCAGAATGTAATATGTGTTAGCTGTTCACAGCTGCATCACCACATTTCCACATTCTAACCTGATCCCAGAAGTGAAGCAAGCTTGGGCCTGGTTAGTACTGTAAGTCTTGCTGCATGTGATGTTGGTGGACAAGTAAGTGGTGCCCTTACCTCTGGACTGGAATTGTCAGAAGCAGTTCCACAGTAAGGTGACAGTGAAATTCCAACCTGTTTCACTGATCAAAGTTGCCTATCTCATACTGAAGACCCCAAATAAAGGTGAAACATTTGTCTGTAGCGGCAAACTTTGACTTCATATACACAAAAGGAGAATTATTCCCTTTAAGTCTGTTTATAAGGTTCTGCCTCTCAATGCCGAGAAATGACAAAAACTAATTAATATTCATTCACATATTGTTTACTTCAGAGATTACCTGATTATCCCCTGTGCGACAGAAGATCCTGCAAGGATAGCATCCGAGGGAAAAGTTAATAAAGAAGCTGCAATTTGTGTATTCTCAAACATCTGGAATCCAATTGGGAAAGCTTAGCTCAAAGGAAACAAAATTAATGGCCTTCTTCTTGTCAGTTTTACAAAACTGATCTTCCATCCTAGATGTTGCCATCTGACAGTAAGATTGTTATTCAAGTTTTCCATTAAATTTTGAAACTCACTGTTATTTAATACAGCTGTGGCATTGAGTATCGTATACTGTCACCTCATTAATAAAAGTCAAAATCAATCTTTAAAATGAATATCAAAATACAAGTTACAATACCTTACATTTAACCCATAAACAAACCTTGCTTTTGCACATAAAGGAACAGAGTTATCTTTTTTTTTGTTTCAATTTCCATACCAATACAACACAAACTCATGCTGTGGTTTATTCATTATTAGATTTGATGTTGACATACAGTATGTCAGATGCTGTCCAATGATCCCTTTATTTTTAGATCTAGGCTTCTTACTTGATTGATTAAAATACATGTTTTATTAAAAATATTATTTTAATAACTTGTATACATTATGCTCGATCTATTAATATCATATACTAAGCAATGATATCCACAAACAGTACTTTTTCTACAGCAGTAAATTTTTATTCCATTACAAATGTGTCACAGTACAGCATATGTTAATAAAACGCATTGCTTATTAACTAAATATCTAGCCGCTGTAGTGTAACTGGTTTCGAAGATTTAATGTTGTGTTTAAATAAAAGGAGGTCAGATACTGTAATAAGACAATGAAATATCAACCAAAACAATCTTGCTGAAGACAGTGCTTTTTAGAATTTCAAGTATGAACGAGGGGAAACATGTTGAAGGTATCTCCCCAAAGCAGATAAAGATGGATTGTCTTTCATTAATATGTAGTATACCCTTATTTGTCCTAGTTTCTTGAAAACAACGTAATTAACAAATATGATACACTAAAATGATTTTTAAGGTAGATCAGCAAGTGAAGATACTGATCACTTGGCAGATGTCTAATTATGGTTGCAAGGCGATATTGATTGTTCACACTGTTCCTCTCAGTATTGTTAATGTTTGCTTTTAGTCCTTGTCAACAGGAGAGTTCAATACGTATTTCTAAGCAACTAAGCTTAAGAATGTTTGTTTCCCTTGAAAGCAATGCTTCAATAACAAAAGAGCATAAAATCAATTTTGAAAGTCAAACTAGTTTTATAAACTAAACTCACTTAAAGGGGAGCTCAGTTATAAAAGAAAGGAAAAAATAACTGATTTATTTTTTTATATTAAACAAGATTGAATCTTATATTGAACAAGTCTGAAGTTGTTTTGAAGAAATACTTTAATGTGTTGTAGACATTTCAACAGCCTGGAACTTCCTTTTCAAGCTTTTTTTTTCCCAAGGAGAGATTATGGCAGGTATTATAAAACTATATCTGTGATCATTACAGATCTCAGAACACATCTCAGATCATACTGAGATGAAGTCAGGGTAGTTAAGCAGATTCATGATCCAGGATCTTTCACAATCTGGATGAGGACTCCTTGATAACATGGTTTCTCTCAGAAAGATATCAGAAACAGCGATAGTGACTGTGCAAAGCCATTCTATTACAGGAAACCCCTGAGGCTGCTGCTGAAGGGGAAAAGGGAAATGATTTATCAATGAAGAGCAGGACTGAGTTCTTATCAGTTTCCAAACAAAATTAATTCAGAATTAGCAAGCGAAGCGTGCCTGAAAGATTTAGATCAGCAAAGCACTGCAAGGACAATTTGAAATTTACAATGCAATACATCATGAGACAATAAGACACAATGCTCTAATTTTATTTTTGTAGAGTGGATTTTGTGTTGATGCATACCTGAATGCAATTTAGAAATATATATAGAAATAATTTCCAGAAACAAAATACACTCCAGGTAGTGCCATCTACACATTTGAATGTAGAGCTATTGACTGGCCTACTATAAGTATACTACTATAATATTAATAATAAGGAAATATTAGAGAATAGGGTGGCATGGTGGTGCAGTGGTTAGCACTGGGGGCTGGGTCCAGTTCCTGGGAAAATTGGCCCTGCTGTGAGTGTGTGCATGTCTGTGTTTCTGTGAGAACCTTGCAATGGATGGGTATCATCCAGGTGTCGCGGACGTGACACTGAGCTGGAAAAAGGTGTGAAAGGTGTGAAATCTGTAATCTATTCTTTTAGTTTCAGTAGCTCCTTACATCTGAATTATATAATAATATTACTCTATTAACCCTTTACAATTGCTTGCATTAGGAATTATCTTTTCACATACTGCAACTTGCTCTCCACAAGACACAGGTCAGAGCACAGGGTCTGCCATTGTATGGCACCCCTGGAACAGTTGGGGTTAAGGGCCTTGCTCAGGAGCCCAACGGAATAGGATTCCTCTGCCAGCTGCAGGATTTGAACCAGCAACCTTCCAGCCACAGGCACAGGCACAGATCCTTAGCCACAGAGCCAACGCTCCACCTCTATTACACTTCCTCACATTCTTGACATTTGCAAGGGTTCGGCACAGAGAACTATTGAGAATAGGAAAATTCACCTATAACCAAGTCCAGCCCTATACCCATACATAGAGTAATGCCCTATATGCTTAAAAGACATGCATCAGCTTTAAGTTAATTTAAATAACATTGATCATTTAAAAGAAACAACAATAATCACTAACATATAGTAATCAGTTAAAATAAACAAGATATATCCCTCCTCTGCATCAGCCTGTACTTATTCGCTCCATGACTAGCATGCCCAATGTAATGGAAAAGGGAATAAAACTGCCAGAGATCCTGTAACGTCATCTCCAGCCTGTAAGTTCCCACAACGTCGACACAGAACCTGAAGCGTTCATTACAATACAAAAACAAGACCACATTGAGATGTGGATGCTGGGAAGTGGGTATTAGGGCAGATGGCAGGGAGAGGCTCATTCATTGGCTGTAAGTTTGAATGTTGCAATTAACAACCTTTAGCATTGTTTCATCTCACTCTGCTCTTCTTTCAAGTTATTTGAATTGCAAATAATAAATACATTTGTGGATTTTAAATATAAGATGTCCGGACCCTACTCTATGTATTTTTTATTTGCCAGTCAGTACCTGCAAACTCCTTGAGACTGACTGAATTGACACACTAGCCAAGTATGCTGTTGCCTTCAGCAATTCCCATGTGTCAGCAACTATGCCTCTTGTGAATCACTTACAGTACATTAACCTTTCGGTATTTTGTAATAATTAGTTCACTGTTTGGAAACAAACCATTTTCTAGTATTCTGGTAGGCCGATGTCATTTTAAGAAATAAAAAACTGTACAAACAGAAATCTTTGTTTTGTATTAATTGTACATACGGCTATGAAAAAGGGGTATAATGTTTTAGAGGTAATTATTGAGTTAAGCCTTCTACATTGCAGAAGACCAGCAAGTCTGAGTCTGTCTATGCAGGCATTGGTGGTCTGCAGGGGGGACTCAGCCAGGGAGATTAAAATGTGCGCAGTACCACTTCCCTTCAGGAGTGAATGATGAACCTGTCTTGAACACTGCAGTTAAAAGGACATCAATGAACACTTGCTTGTGCAAAGCAGAGTTGGACGTGTTTTTCTAGCTGCGAGTTGTAATTTACCCACAGTCAATGAATTTTAATAGAACCCTATCACACTGTGGTTGAAGAAAGCAAACCATTTGCTGTACCTTCCTTAAAAGACAAATAATTGCAATAAAATTGTTTTTTAAAGTCAGGATTTTTGGATACTAAAATAGGAATGCTATTAATTGTAATTCAATATTATAACTCCAGCTCAAAGCAGTATTGTTTTAAGTGGAAACAGGATTCTTACACAATAAGTACAACAAGTAGAGCATGCAGTCCCAAAGGCAGTTATTCTGAAAACAGAGCTCTAACTCAAATCTCAGGTGGAAAAGGATTTATTTTTGCAACACCTGCTAAATTTATGATGCTTGGATGAACTGAATAAACACTTACCTGTTTTGTCACATCTACAGAACATACAGCACACAAAACAATGCAAAAAAGTTGGTAAATGTTACAAAGTTCAGATTGTTTTTTTCACAGCCTCCTTGAGAAAGTCAGAATGTCTTGTGCATTTTAGAAAAGCATGATGATGAGATATGTTCATGAAGAGGTCAAGCCCTGATCTCACCCAAGCCTACCGAAATGTCACATGTCTTGCTGACTCACTTGAGAGCACCCTTTTTAACATCCCTCTGTCCACCCTATCTTTGCCTGGTAGCAGCTTCCTGGCTCATCCGTCTTTAAATTGGGGGTGAGGAGGATGGTTTTGGATTGCCCTGTCCTCGTGGACAGGTTTTCATTTTCTTCAGTGAGGTGAGGTACCATAATAAAGCTCACTATTCAGATCTTGCCTTTTCTTTGTCTTAATTAGGGTTAAACTAAACTCCTGAATTTCCCATTTCTCAGCAATGAAAGTTTTGTGCACGTTGTGCAAGAGTTGCCTAACCTGACAACATCTTGCACTTTTTTGTGAATTTGATTGTATTTGTAAGTAAGCAAGCAAATGTCCATATTGGCAGAAGCCCATATTATTATGCATTCACTATAACTCTCTTGCTTGTTTGAGCTGGCATCTGCACTTACACATTAGTTATATTTCAGCTTCTTTATGTAGACATAATATCACTTTCAAAAATAAAAGGACATAAGCTGTACTGGCTTTGCGACTCAATAAATACCTTGATGAAAACGAATATTCTTACCCCTTTAGAGTAAAACTAAATGTTCAAAACTATTAAAATTAAAATTTTCTTCTAAGGGACAATTAAAATCCTTCAAATTTAAATTAGATTGCATGAAAACCCATACTTAACTGCAGAAGTGTCTCTTATGCAAACAGAATAAATAATTAAAGGACAAAATAAAAATGAGAAATATCAAGATATTGTATTTTAAACTGAAAGCCATATGGTTAACCATATAATGAATAAAATGTAAAATAATATTTCCACCCATCAGCTAGTTTTTAAAAATCCTTCTGGTAGAACATGACTGATTCGTGCAGTTGTATTTTACAGTTTAATGATTCTTTTATGCTGAACCCTGAGAACAGGTTTTGAACAGGCACTTTTGGTGATGGAAACTGTCGACTGGGGTGTAATTGAGTGCTGGTTTAGAATTTTGACCTTCCTAGTTGGAGGTTTGTTTCTGCTAAATTAAATTAAATGAAAAAGCAATTAGCATTCATTTTGATGTGCAAACTCCCCTGATATGTCTGAAAAATCAAAACACTATTAAAAATACAATTAGAAAAGAATACAATTGCAAAACTGGACAAGTTGACACTTTATACAGTATCTTTGTAGTGTATCTCATATACAGTACAGCAAACAAATTGTTCCTCAAATACACAGTCTCCTATCTCATGCACACAAACTGACTACTTCCTTTAAGGTGAATAATCACCAAATTCCAACTTAACTCTCCAACTAGGGTGAGTGAAGGAGAAATGTTTTAATCTGGATGCTATCCATCCAGTCTAACTGAATTTGTGAAAAGTAATAGTTTTCCATAAATGCCCATTAAATCATATTAAGCCTTAAGCTTGTTTGTTGAAACACAGCAACAAAACATTACTGCCTTTCCTACATCTACCCAAATCCCATTTTATATTAATACTACCAATGACAAACTATTTCTCACTTTTATGGGCAAATATTCTGAAACTTGTTTCTGTTTGCAGAAACATACAGTACCATATTTTAAAATTCAGCTTTGTACTGCATGGTTGGATTAGTAATCTGAAGGTTGTGATGTATGGAAGATTTATATTGATTTTTTAACTAATCTGGTGATAAATTGTCAACTGTATCTCAAAGCTTTGAAAGAGATACCTGTTTCATACTTTGAAAATAACAGTCTTTTATCTGTTGCTAAAATAAATTACATGTTAGAACTGCAATAAGATGAGCATAATTGAAAAGATTCTGCAAATGACACCTTGAGATGCCTGGTTGTTTGAATTTCTCTATAACATGAAATTAAAACAAATAACAGACAAGTGGTGACCTGATGTTTCCAGAGTCACTTATTTAATCACAGAAGTCTCCCAGACTTGAGCTTTACTAAATAATTATCTACATGGCTAGCCACAGTTAATTATCTTAAAGGCTAGCTTCTGTCATTGAAACTGTTCTTCTACCTCTTTGTGGGCATGAGTTTGACACCAAAGAGACCACACAGGTGAAACAAACCAAACAGAAATAATTTAATGCTAGCAAACAAAAACACCGTTCAGTGCACAACACAAACAGAAAGCTTCATTTCAAAGGTGGTTTCTTTACGGTCTGGTTTGGATCTCCACAAAGAGCTCCTTACAAGAATTATGACTGAGGTTAAAAAAATGGCTCAGTCTCAACAAAAACATATTACAAGGATTTCCTCATCTGCAGAGCACTCTCTAGCACACAGTCTTCCCATAACAAAACCTTTATGAAAAAACTCCAGCAGATGATCTGTGTAGCCCCATGTCATTGCTGATGTGTTCATCCAGAAGACCTGGCACCACCATGGTGTGAATGTCAGGAGTGAGACTAGGAGAACTGGAGAATCTTCTAGCTAACCTCTGGAATTGTTTGGCATGTACTGTATGTACACCCTAAATAACTATTGGAAATATTAGCTTTATCAAGATGTCCGCTGTAACAGATTCTAAAACAACCTGAACAAGGACATAAAACAATTCAACCATTTGCATAATTAAGTATTGTTTTACATGTGAAAACCTAAAACAATGTACCTTACTTATCGCTCTTACTGTATGTGCTGCATGCAATTTGAAGTGAGCTGTAAAAACATACAGGACAAAACATAGTCCAGTGCCATTTGCTTTAGACTCATGCTTTCAAATGTGTTAAATTCAAACAGACCACCAGGATCAGGCAAAGGTTTTGAAGAGGCATTAAAAACCTCTCTGTTCTCAAAGGCTTTAATACAAAATCAATATTAGCAAAAGTGTTCTTAAGGCCAGTTCATACAATGTACATGTTCATATAATGAATTAAGAAAACAAAAAGCTGCATTTTATGAATTAATTATTCAATTATTTGTTTAATGTTTAAGTAGAACTTTGATGCCTTTAGAAGAAAGGCAATGCTATCATAATTACAAAAAATTAAGAGTCATTGCTAATGTTACTTCTGCCACAAAATCCTCTTGTGACTCTGGACCAGCTCAATTGAATATTTCATATTTATTTACAGTATATGAATATTTTGCACAGCTATCCAATCTACTCTTAATATATTTATTTTTCTCATTTTTAATTTTACTAATGTTTTTATTGTGAGTTAATTTTCTTTTCAACAGTGACAGATGCAGCTACAGTAAAATATTTTTTAAACGCTTTGTAGGCACGATTCGATTTCTCTCTCTTCTGAATAGCCTTGTTAAAAACCCAATACTGCAAATTTAACTCTTTATGAAAATATACTCCAAGTAGCTATGTTCTTGCACATTTGTATCATCTTGCACATCTTCACTTCTAGATTCCTTCTAAATGAACTAAACTCCTAGGGCACTGAAGGTGCATCAGCTAACTTTAGGGAAAGAACTTGAACTTGAACTTTATTGCCATATGTAACCGGTACTGGTACAATGGAATTCTTACTTACAGAAAGTCTCTCGATTGTAAAACAAGTGTAAAAAACGAGACAAAGTGCAAACAGTGCATCAAGACAATATACAAACAAACAATAGACAATCTGCAAGTAAACATGTAGACAGTTTGAATGTAAACAATACAGACGTGTAAACAATGACTGGAGATGTGCAATAGATAAGAAATCATAAAGAGGTAGATGGTGATGGTGTAGGTGTGGTCCGAGGGGGATGGCTAAATGTGTTCGCCAGTCTCACTGCTTGTGGATAGAAGCTATTGAAGAATCTAGTGGTAAGTGTCCGTATGCTCTTATATCTCTTGCCTGAGGGCAGTGGGGTGAAGAGATGTGGAATATCCACTCAGCTGTTTGGTTGGACCATTATTTAAGTCTCCTTTTGTAAATGAGGAAAGCAGGACTTAGACCTCTTGCTTACCTTGATGCACTTTGATGATGTTTTCTCCTTTTGAGCATCAGTTTAGAGGGAATACTCACCTGTGGAGGATTAATTAGTTTACAAGCATGTCGTAACAACACTTAAAAAGATTTATGTCCACCTCTGAGTGCACCAAGGTTCTTAATGATAAGAATGTAATGAAAAACAGCGCCTGTAATGTGCTAGACTGTAAGACATCCATTCAATTGTAAACACTACTTTTGTGTTTTGTGTGGTTATAGTCCATTTGATTAATATTTGTCTTTTTGGTCATTGCCTGTTTATTTCTCCTCCACCGAACTGTTCCTAGAAGATTGAAAAAGACACGCAACCTCACTTGGTGTCCTCTTACCAGTGGAATGTATTATTACTTATCTTTTATAAATTGCTTGTAGTCAAGCAGGTGTCAGGACTGACTATTATTTTGACTTAAATTGCTTAAACTCTAACCTCTGTTCAACCTCTATTATCACTAACATCACCTTCATAACAATAAAATAAGTCAGAAGGGGCAATATGATTATTTTTTTCTTCTTGAGGCAAATTGCTTTGTCAGTGAGGGAAAAAATGAAGAATTTGGGAAACATAAACATACAGGAAATAATGGAGGCCGATTCATGTGCACATCTGTCTCATATGTGGTTCATGTCAGAGGGTTCAGTTGTTATTATTCCTGTTCCAGCCTCTTTTTAATGTCTTTTAGCATTTCAGGTTGAACAAAAACTTTACCTTCTAAAAAAACGGTGACTTTCAGAGAGTCCGTTTCTGAAGTTGTTTAGGACAGTTTTATTTGATAACTATTTTGGATAATGCTAATCATCATTAATTGGATGATTGAAATGAAATGATCATTCTATTTGTATTTTATTTTTACTAATTAGTGAAAATAAAGTGGGATATGAGCTGAGAATGGGAACGATCACGTCTCTCTCCTTGAAACACTTAATCAGTTCTGTGACCTTTAGAATGGATGATTACTGCTACAGAATGATGGAGACCATTTTGAACACTGGATGGATGTTTTTTTTATGTTTTACTAGAAATTTGCAATACTTCAGTAATGTGGTACTTTACTTTTAAAAAAAAATCATTATGCGTTCTTAGATTTTATCCTGTTTTTAAGTGATATCGGTCACATTTAAATTTCCAATTGCAATGCTTCTTTTCATATTTAAACTGTGTTTATTTTAAAACAATGTTTCTTTTTGGTGCCAGCCCCCATATCTTTGTGTGCGAAATTTCTGTTCATTCAAAAATCATTGTACTGCTGTCATGAAGAGATCTGTATGATATTAATGGCTACTTCAAGGTTTTAAAACTTTCAATACCAATAGGGAATAGAAAAAAAATGTCTTTATCGGTTAACCTTTGGCAGGTAATAAACAATTATTCTTTGCTTGGGACTTGACTTACCTGTCTGCATGCTAAAATCACTTTAAGTTAGTTAGGCACAGCATACTAAATAGTATAGAGAGATACAGTAAGTACAGCCAGTGTTAAATAATTTCAGATACAATGCTCTAAAAGCAAGCCTGGTCTGGGACAGTAGAAATCCAAAACACAATGCAAGTGTCAGACTAGGACTTGATAGTGGACCATGCCCCAAAGCTCTGGAAATCTATCCCCAAGTATATCAGAGAGTCACCTTCCCTCAACACTTTCAGGTCCAGTCTCACAACCACCTGTCTCCCTCTTTACATCTTCTATAACATTATATAAACCCTTCTGTTTCTTTGTGTTTAGTTTATTGCCTATCTTTTTTGCTAATTTCACTGTATTGTCTCTTTTTTTACCTTTCTGTAAAATGTTCTGTATAAAGTTCATTCTAATTCTGATTCTTATTACACATGGTTAAATGATTGCCAATTCAAGGCATATTCAAAGAGCCCACTGTGTCAGAGCTGGCTGGCTCTTCTGAGCGATGCTGTTGAAACTGGCCACTGTTATTTGGTTGTCTGGGTATAAACAGGGTACCAGATGAAAGAAAAGTACTGTGAAAATGTCAAAACCAATATAGACTGATTTGATATAAAGGGAGGAACATTGTGAGCATGGTTTATTATACCAAACTTTGACTGTGTTTTGGTTTTGAAACTGAATTATATATTTTTTAATTCAGTTATGTCATCTCACAGTTAAACTTTCTTAAATTCAGATAGATTGAAAGTATTTTTTACAGGCTGTTCTGGTACGATATTGTACCAGTCAAAATCAATACAAGTTTTGAAGGACAGATTATAGACTAAATCTGTGATGCTGATGTCAACAAAAAGCACATAAAAGCCGTCACAGGCAATAACACAGCATTGCCTTTGCATGTTGTATAGAATATCGATGCAGGAATTATGGAAACCATGTTTTTTCAGGTGAAATTCAATGACCTGATCATTTCATCACATTTTGTAAGGTAGCTTTGCGTTTCTTACTACAATATAATTGTCAAATCACACAATCTTGGCTTTCTGTGTTCTGCTTGCAGAAGGTCTGATTTTAATGTGGTTTAATTCTAGCAGAACACCAAGTGCATATGATTTCACGTCACTAAACCGATTATGCCTCTACATAGCTTGCTAGATCAAATGTGGTTCCTCAGTTAAAGGCTGAGGTGTGCTTGCAGATCTGTTAAAGGAATCTGTATAAATACGGGGAATGTCATTATTTCTTCACAGGCACTGAATTCATTATGCAGCTTAAATACCTAACCAGGATGTAATGTTTTAAAGATGACCAATATATGATAATACGTAAAAAGACAGTATGCATCCTCCATACCATTTTAAAAATGTATCATGTACGTGTCATTTTCTGCAGGCTCATTACGACAAAAATGGCAAGTACTGAATAATGGCTTTTAAATGGAGAATTAATTTTTGAATTTCTACTTGATGTTCTCAAGAAAGCAAAATATTCTTGTAGGTACATACAGTACCAACTATTCCTAATATATGAAGATCCAACTCTTTGCATTTATAAAGAAACTGTTTGACAGGGACGTATAATAACAGTAGCATGTTCTTCTTTTCTGCAGACTCACTTGTTTGCTACTGTAGTAAGAACTGCTTTGTGTGCTCAGGGGAACATCTTATGACATTTAAATTCCTTAGCTGTGCTGACTTGGCATACTAATGCTCCTCATTTGTACGTTAGGCACATCATAAGTGCCAGTCTTTACCCTGACGTGCTGACTCTTTGGCTTCAAAGGGCTGCTTGGAAGAAGATCCTATTATTCTGGCGGTGCTGAACTTATTAGTGTTGGACTTCTGCTGCTGCCATTTATGAACAGAGCTAAATTAATACCCAGCTGTATGTTTTTACTGGCAAAGGAAAAAATATTTAAATTTAAATAGCATACACTATTAATCCCTCAGTGCCTTGGTCTGAACAGCAAAAGTGTATACTGTACGTAAAATATCTTTGAAGATAGACTACAGCAAAAGATAAGATGTTGCATGTCAAAACCACTCAGTACACAGAAACGGTATCATCTAGTAGCAATAAAGTAAGAAATAATGATGATACAGTTAAGAGTTTCAACTGCATTGTTATCTTTTATGCAAATTAGGTTACAGACATTTTTTTTGAGAGACGAGCAAATCTTTAATTTTCAAATCATCAGCTACAGAATGAAGTCATGAGAAAATGCGAATTCATTTGCTAAATTGAAGTCCTTGCTGAGTAAACTCGTTGCACATGTTGTCTGTATTTTGTAAGCTCAGAAAACCCTCAGTTTAAAGGACTTTGCTATAGCCGCTTGGGATTTAACTTCACAAAATCTGCCAAAAGGGAATTATGTCAGTAAAATCAGAAATAAAAAAGTACGCTTTTCCCTGCAATAATCAAAACTGTATACCCCAATATGTAAGAATACCAATGAGGCCCTATTGGGGTAAGTCAATTGTTTACAATGAGTGATCTTGTGTTTTGTGTGCCTTAGCAAATTTCATACAGTATAATTATGACATGAAATAAAGAGCTTGTACAATATATTAATGATAAAAGACACAAGAACAATATTCATTGACTGTGCTGAAATTGGAAAAAAAATAAGTCAAACCATACAGAAAGCACATTCTGTATACAGTGTATACATTTTTTGATATAATAGTCTGCCTTAGTGATGAAAAAAAGTCATTTGACACCACTTCCCCCTTTTAGCCAAACCAAGGGTTTACTGTAGTCATATCATGTGCTGTACAGTGGAAATAATACAAGGCTTCAACACACTGTTCTATATACATAAAGCTGACCTTCATGATCCTGATAGTGCTGGTTCTTGTCAAAAGTTGAAAAATGAGTCAGAAGATGCTGAGATGTGAGTCAAAAGAAGTCCAATAAGTGTGGAAGTCTGGCCATTGGCTGGAGGTGGAGGAACAGACAAACGGATCAGAGTTGTAATTGAAACCAAATGGCGATCAATAGTTGAAAGTGATTGAAGAGATGGCTGGACGGGCCCTGTAATTGATCTTTTCAGATTGTTTAAATAACAATCCAATAGTTTTCACTTGAGCTGACAGTGCTGAAACAGCATGGAAGAGTGAACATGTTTTGAAACTACACTTTACTCCATTAGCTTTTTGTTATACGTCCAAACTTTAAAAATAAATTTAGACTCTTAATATTCTTGTAAAGTAAGCCTGACCTTAACATTAGTTTCCTTCAGAGGTAGAACATCCACACTGATTTTAATTTAAAATCCTTCAGCATTAAAGTATTTTCCTTTAACATTACTTTATATAATATTACAGCTGACTTATTATCTAAGGATAGGCTAATGAAAGACCCTTTGTAGGTATATATCTTTTTTTGCTGAGAAGTGTTGATCAAATATTTTCACCACATGTAACAAATTCTATTTCAGTTCTGCCTGAACTAGAGAAAACAGCATTCCACTGAGAGTAAGCTTTAAAAATATCCTAAGTAGAAGGTGCTATTATTATGTCTGGCATTATTTGAGTTAATACTCGACTACTTAACTCTGAATTTGTACACATTTCTATGCAGTGTACATAATGTTAAGCTTCGCCAAACAAAAAAAAACATTAATAGTATGGTATGCTCCGAATTTTTTTTAACGAAACACTAATGTAGCCTTGACAACAGACTTGTCTTTTGAAATTGCCAAGTTTTGTTCAATTGCAAAAAAGAGTGAATGTTCTAGGGCACCAATGATAAATTACATTCTACTCTGCTCCAGACCTGACAGCACAAAATGTTGCAATTAATTTTAACTTAGGATTGTACCTTACTAACTACCTAATGATTTCACAACTTAGTAACCTTCCAAAAATGAGTAATTAATAAAACATTTGAAGATTAAAACAGTTAAGATTTCCCCTCCTGGTTGTGATCTAGGAGTGCACATAAATTAAATTTGTAGGCATTTTATTAATTTACGCCTTTCCTTCATCTATGATGCAGAAAGCTGTCATATTTAAAATTGTTTCCTTGCACCATAAGTGCTATTATTTTCAAGTAACCTTCAAAGATTGTTGAATATAAAGGCATGGCATGCATTTATTGTGTATGATACAAAAGTATTAACAGAAGGTCTCTGGGTGGCAAATAAAATGTCCTTTCAGGGTCTGTATGTCCTATTTTACTGTAAAGTGATTTTATTTTTAAAATCAGCAACACAACAATACTAATATGAGGAAGAAGGCTAGAAAAATGCTTTACATTTCTGTGCTTCTCTTGAGTGAGAGACCGGTTCAAAACTCATTCACACATTTATATCACTAATGCTTTAGGTGACTCAGATGTGAATTCCTTTATGAAGGTAGGTATTGTACTAGAACAGTTCGGGAAAAGGACCTTACTCAAAGACACAACAACAGCATCTCATCTGGGATCCAGTTCAAACATGTTTCCCAGAAACACATCCCAGATGCACCTTGCTTCCTGCCTGACCATGTGCCCTGTGCAGTGCCTGTATTCAGGTGTCGTCCTTGTCACACTGCCTATTATGGATCCAAGAATAACAGATAATTCTCTGGCGTAGGGCTTTTTGTGTTTGCTTGCAACAGAGGATATTGATCCTCACTCTATAGCAGGTAAACAGGAATATTCTGCTGAATTTCTTGACAAGAAAAAATGACTGTTAACTGTGGTAACTCCTTCAGGAGTACACACTGTCCCTAACAAAGTGTTGGAATGACTTTTTGTTGTCATGGAAAGTACTTCTCACTTGTCACTCTCACCCCTTTTGCCCTTATCTCCTTTCACAAGGTAAGTGGAAATGTAGTTTCTAGAAGCAGATACACATAGATTTATAACACAGTCACGAACAACTACTTTTGAAATTAAGTTTTTGAATTTAATTCCTGACCATGTGTGGTGTGCTAAAATTCTACAGGCACTTGTTACAGAATTAATAGTCCTGCAAAAGATTATTGAACTTCTACTGTATGGTGATCTGTGTTAATTGTTCAACGTGACCTGTCAACATGGTGGCTAAGGGCTGTTGTGTTAGGGGTGTGTGGCTCAATGGCTAGATATCCTTTACTAACCATGGATGTTTGCCTGTGTTTGCAAGTTCTTCCTTGCAAAGGAGGGGCAACAGGTGTAAGGCATGATACACCCTGGATGGGACACCAGTCTCATCACCAGGTGCACACAGACATGTACATGCCAGGGCCAGTTCAAGCCTATTCAAGCCAATTATCCTACAAGTACAGTATCTCTTTTGACTATGGAAGGATACTGAAGACCTCCAGAGGAAACCTACGTGAATATGGGGAGAAACTACACAAGAACTCCCCACATTAAGAATCCCAGGTCAGGAATTGAAGGCAGGGCCCCAGTTAAGCAAAGCACCAATACAAAAAACTGCACCGCCGTCCCACCCTGCTATACCTTATTGCAGTGGTTCTCAAACTTTTTGGACCAAGTACCACCCCTAATCCAACCAAAGCATCCAAGTACCACCTACAAGTCATCATCTCATAGGAACCCCAGAAATTCTCAATGACCAACATGAGCGCACGTGCACACACACTCACACATACGTATAATAAATATTATAATAATAAACTTTATTTGATATAGAGCCTTTAAAGGTGGCTTCTCAAAGTGTTTTACAGAAAAAAAAATTAACAACTAATAAAAAGCACCATTTCAGTGAGAGAGATGAGCCTGTTTAGTTGAGCAAAGCAGATGTGAATTAATTTTTCGAGCCTTGATACAATTCACAATATAGTCTAACAGAAATTAAATCGTCAGGCATTTTCTTGACGGCAAAGGTCTCGCGGTGGATGTTGTAATGCGTACATTAATTTCTGGAGCAATCTCTTTAATCCGTGCAACTACACCGTTATGTCGGCTTGTCATTGCTCTAGAACCGTCTGTACAAACTCAGACGTATTTTAACCAGTCTAGGCCATTCTCTTCGATAAATTCATTCAGAAGCTGAAATATGTGCTCTCCTGTAGTTCCTGTTGGTAGCGGTTTACAGAACAGAAAGTCTTCATGGGACATGCCCTCAAACTCGTATCTAACATAAACGAGCAAATTGGCCAAATCGACTACAGACTCATCTAATTGCAGTGAAAAACATCTGCTCATCTTAACGCGCTCTATCAGTGTACTTTTGATATAATCCTTCATTTCAATAATTCTATGAATGACTGTGTCTTTCAGGGGGGGGGGGGCAGCAGGTCGAGCTGTTTAGCAGCTTTTTCTCTACACATAATACGTGTCAGCTCTTTTGCCAACGGTAAATAAGGTTCTTCAAAAATAGTGTAGCTTACCTGCTTTAGCAATACGCAAGCTTGCATTTTTCTGCGTTTCTGTTCTTATTTCCGTATTTATTTAAAGTTTTTATTTCATGCCCATGGGAGCGAAACACAGAGACGCTCGGTGTATTTTTCTCAAATTAGAACAGTTCTTAAATATTTTTCTGTTATCACTCTTTCGTGTGCTCACAAGATTACCTGCGTTTGTAACACGTATTTCTATGCATTCCTGTGTTTAGAACGTTGGCATTGGTCCAAAATCACGCACATTCTCCTTTCTCCCTATTTGCTGGAGATACTGTAGCTTTTTTTTTTTTTAAATACAATTGGTTACTTGCATCCGTAGCACGCATTTCTATAGAGTGGTATAGAATTACAGAGTGTCCACTGAGTATAAGCGCGCACTGTATCGTAGTACGTAGGCTGCGTATTCGACACGTATTAAAATACAAAATATGAAAACCCGTCCCGATTTTTCAGCGCACACGACACAGTTCCAGGGTCATTTTGCGTACCACTTGGCGGCACTCCACGTACCACATCCGGTACGCGTACCACAGTTTGAGAACCACTGCCTTATTGCAATAAAAAAGGTTCATTCACATCTGAATTGCACTGGAAGTTGCAGTTAAGTTCTTTCCAGTGTTACGGTAATACCTGTGGCTTGACTGAAGGTGTAGTCACAAAACAAGTCTTTCTAACAAGAGCCTTCTATCTATTTATGTCTAAGCTTTATGCTTAATATTTATAAAAAGGCCTTGATATTCATTCAAGGATAATTTTAATTCCTGTATGTTGATGGCCTCATTGAACAAGATAATTCTGAAAACTGTAAGACAATTTTATTTACCTCAGGCATAACAAAATTAATCAAACCAGGATATACAGAAAATGATGATTTTGTTAATTGCTCCTTTGTTGTCTTGAGCTACTCTGACCAACTCTCAGTGTAATTTATTGAAGAAATATGACAGTTGTGAAGGCTTATATCACCTTACCAGCTCTAAAAAGTTCAGCCTAAAAAGTTACAGAATTCTGAACATGCAGCGATTTCTAATTAATTAAGCTTTTCAGTAGATATTTACATATTCATAAAGTAGTTTCCAAGTGATTTCCATATACATGAGCTAGTTTTGAGAGAAGCTTTTGAAAAATGCCGCAGGTGCATTGTATACACCTTGTTATGTTCTGTTAATTTCTTCAGCAAAGATCCATTAGAAAAAATGATTGAATCCATAAAATCTCAGACTGTACTTCAGTGATTTAAAAAAAGTTATTGTTCTTAAACAGTCTGTGAAAGACTGTCTTTCTGTTCAGCACTTTTATAACACATACATATATTTCAGAAATACATTTTTCATAGTAAACTCCCACACAGTTCTCTTCAAATTTAACATCTAAAAAATAAACCCATTGAAGATTTTGACTGAGCCTAATATAAGTAATCCAGCTTTCGTAAGGACTATCTAAATTAAGATGTTTAACTGTAATACTTCAGTTATTAGCTTTGATTAAAGGACTTCAAAAGGATGTCAATTAAAGAGTGAAAATACAAAAGACATTTTCCTTCTTGAGGGCTTTAAAAATAGAAAGATTAGACTGAAGATTTGCATATACATAGTTATAACAAGAAATGGATATGGAAAATACAGAATTCAAAGTTAATTTTGAAACCCTCAAACAGTTCCATGTACCATTAGTACTGTAACTGTTTTAATCTGAACTGTAGCTTAATACAACAGCTAAAAAGTCTACCTTTGAAAACTTGAAGAATTTATTAACAAAAACATATCTAAACAAAAAATACATACTTTTGTCAAAAATACTCTTACATATAAGAAACTAAAGATAGAGTACTCTTATCAGAGGACTAAAAACATCCTGATGGAAAATGGGAAAATATACAGTATGTAATTAAAGCATTTACACTTTATTGAGTGACAGATCTAATTATCAAGGCTCATTTTCTTATGTACCCCTGGGACACAAGAAAGTGAGAATTTCAGTACACTTCTGTCTATAAATATTCTGAGCACTGCAGCATTATTTTCTTCACTGTTAACATTTCAGCCACTCTGTCAGTCATTCAGAGGTGTGTATAGATGCAGCTCCCTGATTTGTGTCGAGTCAGAGTTCTGGAGGGTCTGTACAATCTGACAAAGCGAAAAAAGAAAAATGGAGTCGATTTATAAAAAATAAAGGAAGATGCTCTGATCTTTTTTAGGAAACCTTTAAAAAAAACATCTGCAATATATCAACACATTTCAGAAGGCTGTATAATTTTGGAAAAAGCTACCTAGCCATACTGTTGAAACTGACTCTTCTTCCAAGGAATGGCTGGATTGGATCCCTGGATCAATTACCTAATTGCCACAAAATGAACTAGAAGCCCCGAATGGCCTCCTATCTTTTTTTGCAACCACTTATACTGCTCCTCAAAAAGCAGAAAAACATGTCCAAAAAAGGGAGTTCAATTAACCTCATTGACAACACGTCTTAGTACGCTAAAACCATGGCAATAAGAAAAACAACATTTCTTTTGAAGGAAAGTTCAAGATAATAAACTGTATAATGGATAGTAAATACACTTCTGCTGCTTCATAGGACACATCATAGTTCAGATTATGTTCCAGTAGTTTTCAATGCCAAGGATGACTGTAAGGAAGATAAGAACTGATTTATACACTAACATCGAGGTTTCGATGATGACTGCGACACCTCAATCACAACAGCTGGGCTTTCCCTTCTTGTCCTCCAGTGTTTTGGAGCATAATGGAGGACCACACAATTCCTTTTACCCAAACAAACTGCTCCTTTCATTGGAGACTTCATTTGTGCTTTCTCACAAAGAAGGTGTTATTTTACTTTGTTATCTTGAGTCTCCAAAATATTATTTTCCTACAAAACAACTTGTTTTTTATCTTTTAGTTTATCAGACAATCTAGTTTCCAGCACAAATACCTGGTCTCACAACAGACAGCTTATACCTTTCAACTGCACCCTTATATACCCTAAGCATAGGCCTTCCATTGACAACAGCTGTGCTAAATTATCTCAGCACAATTCTAATTAACTAGCTTTTTTTCTTTTTTAACACAAAATGGGGAAAGGCTATAACAGTTAGAGATTATGCCATATCCTAAATTGTGGTATTTATACCATGAAGTCTCTTTCAGGGTAGCAGAACTCAGGAAAACAGCTTCACTGTAGTGGATGTGATTATGACTTTTTGAATCTAATCTGCAAAAGACTGTGATAGGCTTCTCAGTTATATACTGTATAATAGTGAAGAATATTTTTTGTTAACTATTCCTTGTTAATTAGGTTGAAATCTGGAAATCTAGCGCAACTGGCAATGCTGACATACATACTAAGGGAAAATTCACTTTCATGTGTTAAAAAACTTTAAACATGTATAAGTGTTTATAATATATATGAAGTATTATAATCCTCCAGAAGTAAATGAGTGAATAATCTTCCTGTATTTATGAGGACTTTATACACTGCACTGGGGATATCATGACTTAATGTTGTGCCGATTATAAAAAAAGGACATCAATCCAAATCCCTGAGGCAATATTTTGTACTTAAGCAAAGTTTGCCAATAGAGTTTTTGGTTTGCCCAACATATAACCCTTCTCTCTGCTGAATTTAAAAGGGAGGGGATGAAAATATGTGCTTAGAAAAGTAGAAAGTGCAAATGCAAGACTCCCAATACAGTTTTTATAGAGATATACTGGAAAGTGCTTTCATGTTCTTTTTGTGGCATGAGTTAACCTTAATAGCTGCCTGGACGATCTTTTCAGTACACTGAAATGCAGCATTCTGCATAGTGTCAGCTCATTTTAACTGAAGTGAAATGCCAGGCTAAAGATTTCCTTAGGGGTTCCCATCATGTGCAAACATAGATGACATCATCCTTATCCCAGGGGTGAGTGGGAGAAGCTAAATGAAGCTAAATGCCAGGCTTGTGATAGTATTAATGCTATCATATGTTAATGTATGCGTCTTGGGAGAGCCACCTTCGTTATGGATTAATTTTACATTCTGTGGCAATAGTGAGCTAGTATGTTGCTTAGCAAAATGTATCAATTTTTAAAAGAATAATTATTATACACAATGAAGATCTAATAAGTTTCTTATTACTTCAGGTAAAATACGTCAGTACAAAGGTCTGGACAAAAAGGACATAGTATTAATGACATTCCAGAACAATATCCTATCATGCCACGTCCACTTGTCTAAATAATAATAATAATAATAATAATAATAATAATAATAATAATAATAATAATAATAATTGCTTACACTTATATAGCGCTTTTCTGGACACTCCACTCAAAGCGCTTTACAGGTAATGGGGACTCCCCTCCATCACCACCAATGTGCAGCATCCACCTGGATGATGCGACGGCAGCCATAGTGCGCCAGAACTCTCACCTCACATCAGCTATCAGTGGGGAGGAGAGCAGAGTAATGTAGCCAATTCATAGGAGGCCATGATTGGTAAGGGCCAATGGGAAATTTTGGCCAGGATGCCGGGGTTACACCCCTACTCTTTTCTGGGATTTTTAATGACCACAGAGAGTCTGGACCTTGGTTTTACGTCTCATCCGAAGGACGGCTTCAGAAGTACCCACTTCAGAAGATACTGCATTGCTCATGATAACAAGGAGAGCCTGGAGGCAAGCTGTGGAGCTCTGCGGCGAGGGACATTTGTTCATAGTCTGTTGTGGATGTGCTTCAGACACAGAGACCAGATAAGGGCACCTTACTGCAGTCAGCCTGTCTGGTCAGCCTGTGTGTGTGTGATAGGGCAGCCCCAAGTCCACAGAAAGTGCTGTCACAAAGAGTTAGTTTTTTTAAACAGCTTGGCTAAGAAGGGTCGCTGTCGGGCATAATCTCTGAATTATGGATGTTCCAGGCGATTTTCAAATGACATTTTCACTTAGTGTATTATTTCTTTGATCTGACCTGAACACCCACTGAGGCTTAGGTATCATCAGACAGATTTAGAATTTTTATAAATGTGCTTATGATTTAATTTTTTTTGTCAAGAAACAGCTAAATAACAATATGTTAAGTACTACTTTTTAAACACGTTATGTAAACTAAGTCCCCAGATTCTGCAACACTATAATGCTGTGCAGCTCTTAAAATGAAAATAAATAAGGGACAAGACCAAGTGAAAGTGTCTTACAAAGGACTGCAGGAATAGACTGCAATGCTCACCAGATCGAGTTCAAGTACTTCTTTGGATTATCTTTAAATATCACATTTCCATATAATATGCTGTGCAAATGCTAATTTATGGCCTATGCACTGAAGCTGAATAAGTGTAAAAGCATTGTTAATGCTAAACTGTTTTATAAAGACGTAATGGACTTGGGTCATGCGTATAAGTGCGGTTTGCATTATAATTGCAAACACACTTCAGGACTCCCTTGAACTGAATGGACTCCAGCACCTGCCTCCAGACTTCAAAAAATGTGTGAAAACACATAAAGTCAGTGACTAATCACGAAAGGATTCGTTTTCAAGTTTTGCTGAAAGAAGTTAACACATTTACGTAAATTATCGAACATAGAAGGAAACTTCTTTTTAAAGATTTTCTAAACTGTATTAAGACTGTTTTAACAGTTCTAGAAAATCCTGGGAGATTCCCAGCTGCTATTCTTTGATATCTGGAATACCTTTTTGCCTGCAACCCTTATTAAGGTGGTTAGGTACCAAATAAGCAATCCTTTCGGTACCTCATGTTGCATGGCTGTACTGTCTGTTGCAATTTGCTAAATATATTTATGAAGCATTGATACCTCTGTTTACATGGATTGCAAGTCTCTGTGCTTGTTCCATGGCTATTTTATTATGCAAGAACAATTTTTTAAAAT
This sequence comes from Lepisosteus oculatus, assembly GCF_040954835.1. Classification (NCBI taxonomy): domain Eukaryota; kingdom Metazoa; phylum Chordata; class Actinopteri; order Semionotiformes; family Lepisosteidae; genus Lepisosteus; species Lepisosteus oculatus. The sequence continues at coordinate 11,036,982 of NC_090703.1, read as the reverse complement.
AAATTAAGATTAATCACTTGTTGTGTCCTTTGATTAATTAGCTGCAGAAGGACCATTGAATCCACCACTGAAGAGCAGCCTCACCAAACAGCATGACCAAGCAGCATTACAAATAAAGAAAAGAGAAATTACTTTATCAATTGGCCGTTAAGGCCAGTTTGTACTAGCCTAGAGTGGAATTAGGCCAGTGCACCACTAGAACTAACATACCTACTCTTTCAAAAAGCACCATGGCATCTTTAATGATGTATTCTAAGTATTCTGGATTAAAGTTGTAATTTCATTATTGCTAACTTCATCCAAAGGGCAAGATCTCCTACAGCTTAGTGCCCCCAGTCAATCTGACATTGGTTTTAATATTTCGCTCCAGAGGTTATAGCACCACCTACTGGTCCACCCACACCACTTTCAGAATAAACCTGTTTTTTGATATCCCAGCATTCATTAAACCCAGCCTCATTTCACTTTTGAGATCTTAAATTAGGCTACAAAGTGTTATTACTTCTGCCTCATGTCAACAACTAGCATGTTTGATAAAGGGAAAGGAAGGTATTTAGAAAGGGGGGGAAATTATTGGCTCCTCACAAAGTCCTTTTACTCTATTGTAAAAGCAACAGAAGCAATATGCAAACACACCACCATTTAGCTTGAATATTCCCATGTGCCACTGAGGCCCGAGATTCATATACCCTAGAGTAATAGAAAACACCATACCTCAAATACCTCATTCCTGTATGCTAACATTTGGTAAAGGAAGATAATTACCAAATACTGGGAAAATAAAAAAGTGAAAGAAGAGCTAAAAGCAATTAGTAGAGTGTACAGGAAAGGATTTGCACAGGTAGGAACTAAAGAAAGACGTTTTTTTTTGCCCTGCCCGTGTATTCTATGACGTATAGAGATTCCTGACCACCTTACAAAGGGCAGGTTTTTCTTTTCGTTGGATTTGCAACCCTTTCATTAGACAGGACACACGGGCGCTGTCTTCACTCACAGCCAGTCTCCTTCCTGCAGAAGCAGTATCCTGGAAGACCACCTGACCCGTTTTACCTGACCAGGCGTGAGATTTGAAGTCTCATGCAAAGGAAGTTTACATTGTGATCTCTGCAGACTGTCATGCTATTACTTCCACTTTAATGCCCGAGCTCAGGAAAATGAAAAAAAAAAGAAAACTGTAATGAGTCACACTGATGCAGACTGTTGTATAAATGAAGGAATTTTCCTCCTGGGATTTAAACCCATCTAGAGCCATTATGTTTTTGATTTTGAATGTTTTCACATGGTATATAAAAATATACCAGTCTGGGTACTTTCACCTGCTGCAGCTATGTTCCTATAATGACCGCAGATTCACCCTGTTCTATGCTGATCTCTTTTAAATGTAGATAAAACTCCTGCATACAAGCCACAGGCATTGTATAACTATATTTTATCATTAAAGGTTAATGAAACAAAACGGTATTGTTTCTGTTTTCTTATGTTACTGCAAGCTGCAGCTTGACAGCAGCTGCCAATACAGATTTGATGGATGAATAATCAAGATCATTATATGAGCAATAAAGAAGGACTCTCCCAGTCCAAATCAAACACTTCTATTTTCAGAAGATAAATGGGCTGTTAATGTACGTATGTTGTCATGCTTGGATGCAGCAGACGCCAGGGCTGCAAAATCAGTTCTTTTGGAATCAAGCAAAGACTGCACTTAAATTTCGGACCGTCCACACAACAGGATTTATTACTATTTCTGACTCAGCAGGATACAGTCATTAATATCTGACCCTTTTCTTCATCAGATAATTATAATGCTTCCCTTGCTTCATGTGCCCTTGCTGCAAATGCATGTGCTTTAATATAGTTAAGAAGAAAAAAAACGAAAATTAGAAACACACCTGAATTACAATCTCATAATTCTGACTTTTGTTAATCATTCAGTTGAATGCTGGGACCAGGACAAAAGTGTGGATGTGCATTCATTGATTTATTTATTGCTTCTTCTATGATCATTTCCAATCCAACTTTTCCCACCTCCTTAATAGGTTCAATGTGTGAAACAGGATTTCCATTTTGAGCTCCTTGTGACTTGATGACTCTCCATGGATGTGGACCTGCATTCTCCTGATGTCTGTTTCTACTCATGCGCACTCTGTCATGAGCAGTTCTTTCCGGGACCTATGCAGACGACACGATCCGGAATTATGAGGTAACCCTGGGGAAAAAGTCATGCAGGGAGGGTATGGAGACAGGGGCGTGTCCAAGGGGTGCAGGTGTCCAGGGGGAGTGAGTCCGGGGCGAACGATCCAAGGGAAAATCCAAACGGGTAATCCAAGACAGAAGGTAGAATCCAAGGCCAGGGGATCCATCCAGGGAATAAAACCATGAACTGGGTCGGGACCGGCGGGGCGGGGAATCAGGAACAGAAGGTTAAAACCATAACGGAGCCAGACGCAGTAGGACCCCGGGCTCTCACGAAGCGGAATTCAATGAGGAACCAGTAGTGACGTCTGCGTCTGGCTTTTAAGGTGGAACGGAATTAAGAAACAGGTGCAGGTAATGGGGCAGAACAAGAAAGGGCTGGAGCGCCCTTAAGAGGAGGAGTAGCGATCGAGACACACACTGCACGCTTTTCAATAGTGGTCACCTAATGGGTACCAGTAGAGATCTTCCCCCAGCCCATACACCAAGACATCTCCGAGGCTCTGATGGCTTGTGGCTTGATGTCAATATTGTCAAATTAAAGGACAATGATAATAAATGGGAAAAGTCCAATCTTTTTAAGAAAATGTTTTTTTAAAGTATACTGTAATTAATTCAAAATCGATTGAAGTGCAGAACACCCACTCTACCAACTATTCAGAAAATAAAGTAAAAGTTATTTGACTAAACCCAAGAGCCTGATGTCTGGTCTTTTTGATTTAGAGAATAATTTGGAAGCAAATCAACCTTCAGTCCATTTAGTAATTCATTATAAAGACACTTAGTTCTGTGTGGGGAATGTTAATTATAAGCCCCATTAAGCTAAGTAAAGCAATCAATTTGACTGCATGATTCCTTAAAGCAAAAATAATACTATTTTTAATAAAGAAAGTTTTTTTTCCTCTATACTCATCCCCCAGATTAGATAGATACTTCTGTGGCCAAGCAAACACTTTCATGAGCAGATTTCAGCAGCGCTGAGGGAAAGTTATAAAAATATTACATTGCAGTTATTAGTTACTCAGATAAGAGCTTACTTTATTAAAGTACTGCATGAGATTTTAAAAGCAATTTATCTAAACCTCTTTTCACTTTTAAAAAATAATGCCTTACACAAGTACTCTAAAACTGTAAGGGATTACTTTTTAAAAGTAACTCACCCTAAAGCTGTCAATAAAAGTGTATTACTTGTTTGTTTGGTAAACACAACTTATCAGATGACGCTTTGATGCTTGATGCTTCTGTTATTTTTAAATTTGGTTTGAAGAAAAAAGTACAATACTTTTCACAAATCTCAGAATCTGCTGAATGTTCTTAAATGATATAGCCTTATGGAAGTGGATTCTTCAGTAACAAAGCTACTGTCCTCTAGATTTTTGTATTTTGTATTTTTACTTGGCGGGAATGTGTTTAGTTTTCACTGGGCTGCACTGGCAAGACATGGTCAGTGGTGTCTGAGCCATCGTCCAGACCATTGAACTGCAGCGCAGCCCAGTGCCTCTTGAAGTGAAGTCACGAAACATCCCTGCATTTCAGATGATAACAGCACTGTAATACATCCTTCCTGCGGCAATCTTCTTCATATAGCGCTGGCTGCCTTATCTGATCATTTTCTTTCGCTTTAGCAAACATAGCATAAGGGAAAGGCTCTTGGCTCAAATCCATACTACTTTTCCATTATGTAAATGACTTCCCTGGAGAAATACAATGCACAGGATACCTGCCGTTCTCCCAGTGTTCTGAAAATGGGCTGTACTGAAATTCTGGTGAAGTGCTATTTTCATTTCCGAATAAAAGTGTCTTTTTCAGATGTGTGTTTCTATATTCTCTTCAGAATGGATTTAAGAATGGATTTTCCCATGCCTAGAATAGATTTTCACCTGCCTAAGGATCCACGCATAATCAATTTACATACCATTTTTGAGGATTCATACCTTTTGTTTTTGTCAGGAAATGAAGTGGTACAAATGTATAAAAGGTAAAAGTATGAATAAAATGCACTTCAATAGCCTTGGGTTATTTACTAGATTATATTACCCTTGTTTGTGTAGGTCATGTTTATTCTCAGGACCATTGAATTGTAGAGGTATTTGTTTTGGTGCTTCTGGCCTTTAGTGGTGTGGCATAAACTACACACTTGAGATTAACCCTCATTTTCCCCTGTGTGTGGAAATAAACCTGCAAGGCTAAATTGTGATAAATTCTAGGCTAAATCGTGAAACTGCAGGCCTGAAATATGAGTTAGGCTGGGCTCTAAGAGAAGTGATCAGAGTCACCGGTAAACAATGTTTCATGAACCGATGTAGTAAAAAACTCAGCGGCTGTGATGAGAAAAGCAACTCGTCTTGTTTTGTAAGTGCTTTTAAGTGGGAAACAGATTTGGCCAAAGGCAAGTTTAAAAATACATCACATGGTGTAATATAAATGTTGCAAATGTGTCCTCATGATAGAGAAGACGAGTCCACCATGATTCTGGAGAGCCACAACCCAGCAGGCATCATAGATCACCCACGCCCTTGAATTTGTAAAGACCCTGAGCACAGGCGTGTTGAATGAAGTCATGAGTGCCCAGCTGTGGTCCTTGAGATCTAGTGGGTATTGGGAATCCAGGTTTATGGTGAGCCACAATGGTCACCTCAGGTGCTTATATCAACTGCAGTTTGCATTTGTGCTTTCTGAAGCCATCGTACATACTTTTGTTTTGTTTTCATGTGCCCCCCCTCACCACCTTAAAGGGCCAGTATTACTTTTGTGTTTCAGTCTTCCTGAACACCCCCCAAGGGCTGCATGTTCACACATCTATAATTCTGTAGCTGTACCCCTGCTTAGAGAAACCAAGATACCTACTGATTACAATAACTAGGCAGGACCACCTGCTGCCATGAGAAACGTGCCAGCTCCCTACCCAGGCTCATTCTGAAAACCGAGATCCAGGGACAGATGAGAATTTATGAAGCCTCACTCAGTGAGATACAATTTGATTATTGTGGAGAGCAGTAGACCTCAATTACATGGTTCTTCAACTTACCAACAGATAAGAGGCAATACAAAACCTTCTCAGATCATTTAGCTGAAGCAATAAAAACAACTGCCGCTGCTTTTCATGTAGGTTATCTGTTTAAAAACATCTGTGTATGGGAGGAAGGCTGAGTATCGTTACATTAAAAAAACAATAACAAACCATGTTCTGAGCTGATGAGTTGAATGAAAGCAGAGAGTATGGCTCTTTGTTGTGATATTTTATATGTACTGTATATCCTCTATACCAGGCTGTTCACTCTTGGTCCTGGAGGGCCAGTGCAGGGTTTTTAAGTCTATTTAAAGCACCAGCACCTGAAGAGATGGGAGAAACTGTACAATTGATCTAGTTGACCCAGTGCCCAGCTGGTTTAGTTCATTAATAGTTCTGTTTGAATGAAAAGTTCCAGTTCAGGTTGTCTTACAGTCTTGGGTTTTGTGTTTTTATCGATTGGAAATACCTACAGAATAATGTATTTATGCAAGGGAATTATGCAATTAACTTATTCAATTAAGCAAACTCTGGACTTCAAAGAGTGAAGAGTATTTAGATTTTAGGCCCAAATGACATTTAAGTTGTTTAGTTGAGAAAATCACACTTTTTTAATATTCTTTTTATTTGTTTTTAATAATATCAATAACAATTTGGTTTACAGCATACCAGCCATTAACAATCAGATAGCCACTAAGGCGGCATCATGTCCAATGATAGAAAGAAAAAACAAATGACAAAATAATGGAATATTGCATATGGGCCCTCCAATTCCAAATTACTACTGGGGAAAAAAAACAAACATTAGATTTGGTGAGAAAATCACATACTTAAGTGATTACAGTGAGATTGTTCCTAGTGTTTAGAACAATGGCCTTCGATTACAGTCCTGGGGGACCAAGTGTCTTCTGGTTTTGATTACCTGATTAATATTACTTAATTTTTGTATATAAAATTTATTTGATTTGTAAGAGAACAATATTTAATAATCTAAATATTAAATATTTAATATTAATCACTCTAGCTATTCACTATATTAAAGGTCTAATCACCTATAAAACACTATAGACCCTTGTCATGAGTATTACATATTAATTAGACCAGCTTTGTAAAGCTATTGTTCCAGGTGGGACCTATAAACAATATTGTGGATCCTCCAGAAACTGAGCTTAAGACCCCTGGTTTAGAAATTGGTGATTTAATGGTGACCTTATATAACCTGCTGAATTGATGGATTCAGGCTGGCCTCACTAATAAACAAATATGAATAAATAGCTGTCTAATCCTATTGACCTGCAAGCATGGAATCACTACTAAGTAGAAGAGGGCAAAAGAACAAGCTGAAATGAAGACTTCTGATTCAATGATTTCTCCTTCTATAGGTGAATACTAACCATGATACATTTTTACTTTACAGTTTCTATGGTTATCTATATCTCTGTTACAGTACTGTATGTAAATAAAAGTAATAAGATTTGCATTTTCTATCACTATCCCAAGTGTTGCCATGCATAAAAGAGGAAGACTTGCATGAATTGTGGAAATTTGGACTATATAAAACTGATCACACACAAACATGCACGCTGTAGATCAGGGATTCAAAATCTGCACCTCTTACAATCCACTCTATAGAATTCTGCTGCAACCAGCTCCTTAATTATTTAACTGATAATTAGCAGGATCGATATAGCAATTAAGGAACTGTTCGTGTCAAAGTATTGCAATGGAGTGGATTGTAAGTGCTGCAAGTTAAGGGCCCTGCTGTAGATGTATGACTCTAGTCCTTCAGGCAGAGAAACCAGTGTATTTTCTAGTCCTCTTAAAAATGATCAATAGCTGAAGACCATGGAAAAGCGTAAAGTTGGTCCAGTTAAGTTTTTGATTATCACATATCATTAAGACCAGAGCTGCAATGAAAACCAAGATGTAGATATAGACATCCAAACACACAAATCATATCCAAAATCATAGATTTTAACGGTGTTCTTGACAGTGAATATTTAGGATGATTATGAACACAGTAAATAAGCCATGTGACTCTTGGTGAGTAGTGATGCATGATGCAGATAATTGTTTCCATGCAGCAGTGATAAGGCAAACAGACAGACAGTGGTTGTCTGTAATTCAGAATGAGTTGAATTCATGAAGTGCCAAACTAATGCGCCTTCTTGTTCTCACTTCAAATCGAAATGGATCTTGGCTCTTGATCCATCAGATTGTTCTCTGTGTTCCAGTTGATCTGGCCACAGCATTAACAGCCCAAAGTTCCAGAAAAATTGCTAAAGTCATGATGCAAGCCATCTCAATGCAATCATTCGGGGTTCTTAAATATTGCAATATATAAGACTTTCATCTTATACTTTTAATGGAAATGTTACTTAATACAGACAACCATTTATAGTATATACTATTTTGCTATCAAATGAACAGAAGAACCATTATGACTATAACATAATGTCATGGTGCATATATGTTAAATATTGGCAAATGGGTGTATCTTTTGTTCTGTTTCAGTTCAGAAATATTGTGGTTTCAGATCCTACGTTTCAGATCCTAAGCAGTTGATTTTTTTATTTTGCAGTGCAGAGTTATCATTTATTATCAAGCTCTTTCTATTTACAAAATTCAAGAAGCATGAAAGTGACGGGTTTTCTGCCTGAGTTGCATCAGAGTCAACAAAATCAGACATCCCCATCTTCATATTTTATATTTTCTCAACTGATTTAATTTTCTTCTGCTCTACTATGATGAATCTCTGCTCGTTTCTCTATACAGTGGAACCAAAAGAATCAGTAGAGACAATTTAGTAGTGTCTCTGTAACACAAACGCTTTTATCTCCTAGATTTTGGTGATGATTTTCTCTTGAATGCTGTGATAATTGAAAAAAGAAAAAGAGAGAAGAGAAAACAAAGCAAAACATAAAAACTAATCTTGACACTTCTATATATCAGTAAATGAAAGATGTCACTGCATAAATCTGGCCTCCGGTTCTTCTGATAGATTAGTGAAACCTTCAAACAATACGATATTTAATGACTTCAAGAATGAAAATTGCTTCAATACACATTTCATAATGCACTCTCCATTATTCTTCATAACCAGCTCATGCATGCCAGGAAATGAATAAACCAAAATGCTTGATGTAAATCATTATTCTTTCAAAGACATAAAATGTTTTTTGACACATTGACTCAAAAGCTATCTGTTGTTGATTCGAGAATCTTCTGAAAATACTTTAGATAAGAATTGAACAAACTAACAATGAATAAAAACAAAAAAAGAGCAATGTGGTTCATAAGAATTTATTAATGGGGGCTGTCTTTTTTCCAGCAACTGCAGGAAAAAAGCACCAAACAAGACAAGTCAAAGCAGATTTTAGAACGATTGAAAGCTCCCAAATACATGCAATTCTCATAAGATACACATTACAAAATCAATGTTCTGGATTTAGTAAAATGGGCATCTTTTCAATTTGGATTAAACATGGTTGAACTCAGAGCAAATGACAGCGATGAAATGCATTGGATGTAACTGTTTACCAAGCTTAATATCTAAATTTATATGTTGTTTAATAAGGAATTCAGGATATTAGTATAAGACTTGCATGCCCATACCAAAATGTGTGGGATATACAGATATTGGATCGAGGCAGGATATACAGTATAGGTACTAACATGTGCCTGGCAGCACAAGGGGTGCTTCTTTACAGAATTAAAGGGACCTTCGGCACCTGGCTCTGAGGCACTGAGATCAAAGCATGGCACTCAGATCAGGGAGATTTATAAAAGGGGAATGCCCTTGAGGTTCTCCCTCATTTCAGTGGCTTTTGTCAGTGTTGCATGTCTATCTGGTGATCTGTATCAAGGAGTTCCTTTTCTCTTTCTCATTTCACACTGTGTTTAAGGTGGGGAAGCACTGCTAGCCTTTGGTCCATAAAAACGTCTCAAGGACCCACTGTAACAAACTGGTCAATATGGGACGGATAAGCAGTGAACAGACACCCACCAGGTCCAAGCTATTATAAAAGGTGTACAGCAGCAAAGCAACACTCATTCATGTCTTTGATCTAAAGAGGACTGCATGTCTACAACTCTTGCCTTCTAGAAGTTCATATGGCTTCATCTACTTTTTATTAACTTTGACTTTTTATCTGTGAAATTCAACAGTAACAGTATGTCAGCAGAGGTAAGGCCCCTGGAGTCTGAGAGAGCAGTCACCTGCCCTTGACAGTCTTTCAAAGGACAGTTTAAAGACTCAGTACTCACATCTGGCGATTTAGGCTGGGAATAGAGACCCATCCAAGAACTGTTGATCGATATGCCGGGGTGCAGCAGATGCATTCTCTTCAGTGTTATTTTTAACTTCTTATTTCAGAGCTTTTTTTCTACCACAAGTCAGACTTTTCACTTCTCACTTCTCACACAAAATACTGGGAGAATGTTTTTTAAAGCATTCAGATTATTAAAAAACAAACATCATAAAGATTTTGCTGAAAGGTTTTTTTTATAAAATAAAAACATATAAAAATCTCAAATAAAATAAACAAAGCATATCAGTATAAATGCTGCTGTGTGATTGACCACCCAGCTACCCTAATAAGCATGTCTTTATAATCCTTCAAAAAGAAGTATATAGTTCTTCCTAATTGATGTGACCATATTGATAATAAGGTAAATGGTTGCATTTAAATTCAAGCTGCAGCTCTGTTATGTGCTGTTTCATTCCAGCCTTCACAATAAATCATTGCAAGTGACTTGAAGGGATCATTTATTTACTTTGGGATTTGCTACCAGACTAAGAGTTCTTATCCCTTTTAATGAAGACAGATTTAAAGTATCTGTCTTGCCTGCATTTAAAATGTGAATCATTTAATTTTCTTATTATGAAGCCAAAGAACTGTTGCATTTATGAATAGAAATGTATTTACAGTGTCTAATTATTATGATTGAAGCCCAATATTTAGGCTGGAATCTTCTAAAAGGATATTGAAAGCTAATACATGCACTTTATCGCATTAGGATGATTTTAATGCAAGGTAACATAATGGCTCCATGGGTGTAATGATTCTGTATTTGACAATTGGAAACATTAACTTACTCTAAACATGAATCTATATTTGGCATGACTCTTAACCTTTTCAGTGTTAAGCAGCAAAAAGCAGTATGTTCCCTAATGCATAACTCGTAATGACACTGACAAGCAAGGTGTTAACTTTTGATTTACATGAAAGCAGAATATCCCCCCCCCCCCCCCGACCCAAAACCACCACCATTTTGTGATTCTGCTTATGTGAAATTCACACAAAATGGGTCATGTTGCCTCCCTTATATTTCATCACAAACACAAATCGCACTGTCTGCAAGTCAGAAACTTGCAGTCAGGCCAAACATCCAAGGAACTGCAGCGTGCTAAATTACCGCTGTGCTTTTCTGGCACCTTCAATCAATTAAAAGGCAATAATGACAACTACCAAACTGGTACTGTGCCACTGCTTCAGAAGAAAGGTGGGGGGCAAATTAAATAAATATGAATTCAGAATGACAGCTCATTTACTGCTCTTTGGCAGATATAAATGCATGTGATTATGGTGGATACTTTTCTAATTGTTCTGGAGGGCTTGTACTGTATAAGACATATGCATGACAATGGCAGGGTTGCTGTCACCTTCTTTTATATGGTTTCCACTTGGGTGTCAAATCACCCTTCTTCTGGTTTTCATAACAATTTACAACAGAGACAATCCGATTCAGTAACTCAGCAGCAGGCAGCCAAATACGTGCTGCTCCATCAATTGACCTTTGACACTTGCCTATGTGGAGACGGCTGTCGAGGCTGATAATGTGCTGCAGCACTCTATCGCAGACCTGATCCTTGCTTTCTCCTTAGGATCTTAAAAGAAATATGTGTAAATGAAGTCATTCCATGGATGTCCTAACCACCAGGGCCCCATTTAACATTTATGGTATGAGCTGGGATGGGATGTGGCATCTTGGTCTCAGAAAACAGTGAACAGACACCCACCAGGTCCAGGTCTACAAGAGGAATCAGACAGAACCCACATGATAGCTTCTGCATTGGTTGCATTGTTTCCCGCGTGGGCCACCCACATTACTACAGTATATTGTGACTTTCACAGCAGAGCTCCTGGCGATCAATACTGAGGATGACACATGTTAATTAATATGTGAACTCTACCTGTGGCATGTCTGTTCGATAAAATGTCAGTGTGTCTGCTACAACAAAGATTGGCATTCTCCTGATCAAATCTATTTGTTGCAGTTAGCAGAGATACGTTTTCTTTGATGAGCAGCAATCAGTATGTGGGGCATGAGAAGCAATCATGTCTTCATTTTCCTGGTGTGTTAAAGTAAAACAGCATCAAGATGACAGAGAATGCTCTAGGATGTGAGAAAGTTGGGAGTCCACAAGTGTATAGTCTTTGTGTTTAATGTCAGATTACCTTTATGATAAAGACTGAGTCTCATTGATAGCGCTGTAAGCCCACTGGTGCCTGTCAAAGCATGAGCAGGTCTTGAATTAATACTTGCCAATCCAAACTGCACCATCCCTTGAGGGCAGTGGTCACAGATATCTGGACTATAGGGCTGTGCTCTGGTCTAGTGTCTCTACTGAGTGAGCCACCTCTGAATTGTCACTGAAACTGAAGAGGTGACAAGAAGTTCTTATCTACTTAGTCTTCCGACATTGCAAAGATATGACAGATGTTCTGTGGAACAACTGGGTGTTGGGTACTATAACAGAGATCTCTTAATAGACTTCGGACACACTAACACAATGGCAAAAGTAAAAATTAAATAGTGGTCTTTATCTACAATGCAGCTCCAAAGCATTTCTTTCTATGTAGACTTCTTTCTGTGTCCCTTTATATAAATAGCTAGGCAGCTAAGCTGCTTACCAGCTCCAGATACCCAAAGTTTCATTTTCTCATTTAAACAAAAATCACATAATTTCCCAAACTAAAGTGCCTGCCTGCCTTTTTTCTCTCCTCTATCTCCTCTAAATAAGGACCTGATGTCTTTCCTACCATTTGGCCAATCTCAATCTCTTGTATCATGAAGAGAGACAACATCATGTGAATTTTATACAGGATTTCAAAATCATTGAAAGAATGGAGAAAATGAAAACAAACTCTACTTCAGGCTCAACGAGGAAAGAAACCAACATCAGAAGTGGAAGTGTCATTAAATGAGAAAACATGAATTAATTCAGTTTAATACTGTAGTGGATGTTTGGAGAAAAGTACTTCATGTATAGGCATATTCACTGGGATCACTCAAGTTGTAAGTGGGTGACCCTTTTGCATTAATAAGTTACTTGCAGACACACAAGATGGGTGTAATGGCCTCTGTATGGTCACGATCTTTCTTGTGATCCTAAGCTCTGACCTTTGCACTGAAGAAAGAAGTTCATTGCTTTGGTTTTAATAAGTTTTAATAATCCTTACTGCTGAATGTCAATTGTTCAAGATTGTTTTGTAGACAATAGAAACAGAAAGAAATGGATTAATTATCATGCAACAGCTCACATTTAAAGAATATTAATTAAAGGTCAGGCTTTTGCTGCCGAGAAAGAGATAATTAGCAGATTTAGAGAAGTGTTGTTATTAAGCCACAGCTAATCTTTTTTGCTTTTAATACCAGTGTCTGGCATTTGGTTTAATAATTTTTCTAAACAGGGGAAAGTCGCAGATAATTTCTGCAGTGAATCAAATCAGAATCTAGGAGATTGTGTTATTTTGTGATGTTGTAAACCTCCAGCTTTCACATTCTTGCTTTGTTACTCTTCAATACCAGTGACATGTAATGTACACTTTATATAAAGTTTGTTTTTTATAGGCAGAAAAAATATGTATTTATTTACCCGTTATAAAACCCTCTGCACACAGTAGGATGGTAAATGCTATTGAGTTTTACACCATAAATGCATCTTATATGTGTTCATGTAAATAACATGAATAACATATACAAAATATATAATGTGTAACATGCGATTTGCAAAAACCCAGGCCCACCTCTGTCATTGAGTTTACAAGCATGTAAAAAAAAGAATAAAGTTCTATCAAGTGATGTTGATTCATCTGAGCATGACCCAGACAGGACTAGTTTAATTATATGTAGGATCTCTTCTGTGTATGGTTAACAAACATAAGACAAGACAATATGATACCAGACAGGTTCTCACAGCAGTCCTCAACAGAGGGTGCATTGAGACCTTCAGCTCTTCCAAACATATCCTTTTCACTGTCACAATCATTTCCATGCAGCCAGGAGCCATGATGAGCAATCAGTCATTTCACATACAGTACAACTCCGCCGCAGTTAAATCAGAAAGCTATTATGCTGGACTACAGCATATGGAGTAAAAACACAGTGGGTCTCCATCAGCTACTTGTGTTAAAATATTGTATTGCTGCTAGACAAGTTAATCACCCCCCGCACAGGAGAAAAATGGCATTCACATTCACATTTTCTTTATTCTAACAGAAGAGTGCTCAGTGTGCTTTTTCTTAATGACTGTTAAGAAAGAGCAGAAAAATCAACAATCCAGATGTTCATTGGTGATACTGCCATGTAAAGCAATTTGACAAATACTGGGCATGTTCACAAAACATGATATTTTACTTTTTAACTTCTTTTAATCTTGTGAATTTAATCATCAATGAGGGCAAATCAAGTTTCATGCTCAAAGCCTACTTCAGAGCGCTTTGCCAATATTGAGCTTCAAGTGACACTGTAATTCACACCCGAATGAACTCTTTTTAAAAATGAAATATGGATACAGAAACAGACTCCACTAACATTTCTGCAGAGGTCTGGACCGTATTTATCTTGTTTGTCTCCCATACCAAAAAGTACCATGTTTAATATGATACTTTATCTATATATATATGAGGAACTATTTTTAAACCCTTGTCTTCATTCTTAACTGGATTCAATTTATTGATTGAGAGACTGAGTTTGAGTTTTCTTGAATTGTGGTGCAAGTGTATGAAAATACAGTAGGTGAGGTACAACAGTCTGTATCTTGATCTGCCATGCCTGAAAGCTCAGGGAAGTCCTTGCATTTCCAAATTCTATCCACTTGCTACATCAGTGGAATAAGCATTTGGACTCATTCAATGTGAAAACAACAGAAACATGCAAAACCTTAATGTGAAGGCAAGTCATGTCCTGCTGTCCATCCTAATGGTAGAAATCAGTAAATCCTCTGTGCTTTGTGAGGTCATATTTACCCCTCCCATATTGCAGAGGAATGAGCCAATTAGATTTGAAGCTATTATATTAATTGCCAAGTGGTCCATTTGAATCGGTGTTGGAGCTATCAAAGCAGGGCTGTGCAGATTTCATCTCCAAAATGTTTTGCTTAGTAAAGGTAACCTCCGGATTCAACTTTTTATATATATATATTTTTTTTTTTACGATCCTTTTGTACAAGCAAAATCCACAATGTCCTGCTTCCGTTTCAGCAGGGAATTCAGTGGGTTATGACTCAAACAACAAACGTGATTAATGTTTGGATTTGTAAACATAAGCTTGTCAAAAGGACTAGTTTATTTTAGAGATTTTAGAGGAGACAAGCAAGGCAAATAAAAATTGCCTGGCTACTCTATTGAAATAGATGAGGTTTGTCACTGAGCAAAACAGATAATGTGGCATCTGACTTATAAGCCTATTCGCCTGTTGTTGACCCAGAGCATCCTGTGACAACACATGGGCTGCATGTGTTCCTGGCAAGGACCCTCTTCAGGCTTGGACTAGTCCTGAACAATCTGCTTCCTGAGGATCCCTGGTGCACACAGGGGCAAAGGGTGTGACCTTGAGCCTCATGTCTTGCCAGATCTGTTCAGCAGCAATTCATCAGACATCTGGTTAACCAAGTCACCACCATGATGACTACATCCAAGGCAGAAACATGCAACTATAAACAGACAAACACCCCTGGTTGTGACCTTGTTAGTCCACAAGTCCTCTGCCTGCTAATTTCCAATCTGTCATGAGCACAGCACACAAATATAATGCTGTCAAGCGAGACAGAATGCACAGAAGTCTTATAACATCAGCGTGGGTTTAGCTGACGAAACCTTTGGCCCACACAGTATGTTCAGTATACAGCACTAGAGAGATAGTTTCTTCCCCAAGAGCTTTGAAACAGAACTTCCAAAGGCCCATGTAAAGGAAGAAAAACGTTTTGGATTCTTTCGTTTTGTTTTGTTTTTTCTCTGTTGGCTGCAATAAAATACAATAAATTAATAAGAAATTATTTGCCTAGTTCAGTGTGATGTAGCTTTGTACAAAAAAAAACATTTTCTTAATTTCTGCTTTTTTACAATCATAACTCCACTACATTGCAATTACATAGAATTCTCACATGACAGTTCTTTGACAACTGCGTGACAAGGTTTCTGTTGAAATAAAGAACCTTGTCTGCTAAATCACCACACTTCACGA